>NW_011494818.1:166292-185806 GCF_000754665.1 Bison bison bison | reverse complement strand
GCCCCGTACCATCCCTCTGGGTCACGATACTGGATGCTTGGGGCTGGTGCACTGGGACGACCCAGGCTCTTTTTTAAGGAGTCAGTTCTTCCATCAGATGGCCAAAGTATTGGAGTTTCAGCTTCAGCATCAGTCTTTCCAATGAATATTCAGGACTGATTTCCTTTGGGATTGACTGGTTGGATCTCCTTGAAGTCCAGGGGACTCTCAAGAGTCTTCTCCAACACCACAGTTCAAAAGCATTAATTCTTAAGTGCTCAACCTTCTTTATGGTCCAACTCTCACATCCATACATAACTACTGGAAAAGCCATAGCTTTGTCTAGACAGACTTTTGTCGACAAAGTAGTGTCTCTGCTTTTTAATATGCTGTGTATTTTGGTCATAGGTTTTCTTCCAAGGAGCAAGCATCTTTTATTTTCATGGCTGCAGTCACCATCTGCAGTGATTTTGGAGTCCAAGAAAATAAAGCCAAAGAAAACACTGAATGTAGCCGAGGAATGAATTGCCTCACTTCAGAATATATCAGTAGAAACTTCCAATATTGAAATACAAAGAAAAAAAAAGATAGTAGAATATACAAGATGTGGGATAATTACAAAAGTGTAACACATGTATGAAAATATCATAAGGAGACATAAGAATAAAACAGATGAAATACTTGAAACAATACTTACTGAGAATTTTCACAAGTTTATGTTGAACACCAAACTACATATTTGGGAAGCTCAGAGAAGACCAAGTAGGGAAATGTCAAAAAGTAAAACTAGATAATATTCAAATGACAGAAAATGACAACAACATATCATATTCAAATGACAGAAAATTGAAGAAAAAGAGAAAAACTTGAAGCTTGGGTGAGGGTACAGGAAATTTTACTATAGAGGAGAAAAGATAAGAAATTCATGTAACTTCTTGTCAAAAAATACATAACAGAAAATCAGTGGAGTGAAAAGTTTGAATGTTCAGAAGAATAACCCAACAACCTAGAATTCTGCATCCTGAAAGATTACCTTTCAAAAGTGAAGGAGAAATAGAGATTTACTTAGGTAAACAAAAAAGTGATGGGATTTGTTAGCATTAGTCCTGACTTGCAAAAAGTGTTAAAGATATTCTTTAGAAAGAATGAAACAATATAGCTTAGAAACTTGGATCTATATGAAGGAACAGAGAGCATCAGAAAAGGAATAAGTAAAAGTAAATAAAATATTTATATTCTCAATTGACCTAACAGATAACAGTTTGTTTGAAATAATATCAAAAATTTATGAAAGTATCTTTATGTATCCTTATATACAAATAAGAAGAATAGCAGCTATGATATAAGGGATGGGAGCAATGATCAGAATTGCTTTATTGTAACATACTTACAAGATATTAAGAAGAGGTGGCAAGAATACACAGAAGAATACACAGAAGAACTATACAAAAAAATATTTATGACCCAGATAACCAAGATGGTGTGATCACTCACCTAGAGCCAGACATCCTGGAATGCAGAGTCATGTGGGCATTAGGAAGCATCACAATGAACAAAGCTAGTGGAGGTGATGGAATTCCAATTGAGCCATTTCAAATCTTAAAAGATGATGCTGTGAAAGTGCTGCACTCAATATGCCAGCAAACTTGGAAAACTCAGCAGTGGCCACAGGACTGGAAAAGGTTGGTTTTCATTCCAGTCCCAAAGAAAGACAATGGTAAAGAATTTTCAAAACTACCGCCCAATTGGACTCATCTCACATGCTAGCAAAGTAATGTTCAGAATTCTAAAGCCAGGCTTCAACAGTACGTGATCTGTGAAAATTCCAGATGTTCAAGCTAGATTTAGACAATGCAGAGGAACCAGAGATCAAATTCCCAACATCCACTGGATCATCAAAAAATCAAGAGAGTTCCAGAAAAACATCTACTTCAACTTTATTGACTATGCCAAAGCCTTTGACAGTGTGGATCACAATAAACTGTGGAAAATTCTTCAAAAGATCAGAATATCAGACCACCTTACCTGCCTCCTGAGAAATCTATAGGCAGGTCAAAAGGGAACAGAGTGAAGTAAGCCAGAAAGAAAAACACCAATACAGTATACTAACGCATATATATGGAATTTAGAAAGATGGTAACAATAACCCTGTGTACGAGACAGAAATAGAGACACTGATGTATAGATCAGTCTTATGGACTCTGTGGGAGAGGGAAAGGGTGGGGAGATTTGGGAGAATGGCATTGAAACACGTATAATATCATGTATGAAACGAGTCACCAGTCCAGGTTCAATGCACGATACTGGATGCTTGGGGCTGGTGCACTGGGACGACCCAGAGAGAGGGTATGGGGAGGGAGGAGGGAAGAGGGTTCAGGATGGGGAGCACGGGTATACCTGTGGCGGATTCATTTCGATATTTGGCAAAACTAATACAATATTGTAAAGTTTAAAAATAAAATTTAAAAAAAAAAGGGAGAGGGGGGACAGTTAGAGCCAGACATGGAGCAACAGACTGGTTCCAAATTGGGAAAGGAGTACATCAAGGCTGTATGCTGTCATCTTGCTTATTTAACTTATATGCAGAGTACATCATGCCAAATGCCAGATTGGATGAAGCATGAGCTGAAACCAAGATTTCTAGGAGAAACATCAATAATCTCAGTCCTGAATGTTCATTGGATGGACTGATGCTGAAGCTGAAACTCCAATTCTTTGGCCACCTGATGCAAAGAACTGACTCATTGGAAAAGACCCTGATGCTGGGAAAGATTGAAGGTAGGAGGAGAAGAATATGACAGAGGATGAGATTGTTGCATGACATCACCAACTTGATTGGACATGAGTTTGAGTAAGCTCCGGTAGTTGGTAATGGACAGAGTAGCCTGGTGTGCTGCAGTCTATGGGGTCCCAAAGAGTCAGACAGGACTGAATGAGTGATAGGTAGGTAGATAGATAGATATATCTCTGCAAGCTGAAGTACAAGGAAGGCTGATGGTATAATACAGTCCCAGTCTGAAAACCAAAGAACCAGAAATGCTGATGGCGTAACTCTCAGTAGGAGGAAAAGTGCCAGAATGGGCCATTGCTATAAGTCCTAGAATCTGAAAGCCCCAATAATCAAGAGCTCCAATGTCTGGTCCAGGAGAAGATGAATGCTCCAGCTCAAAGAGAAAATTTGCCTTTCCTTCACCTTTTTTTGTTCTTCTCTGATGCTTAGAGAATTGAATAGTACCCACCCATGTTAATGAGAGTAGATGTCTTTTACTCAGCCTACTAACTCAAGTGCTAATGTTTTCTGGAAACTCCCTTACAAAGACAGCAGAAAAAATATTTTGCCATCTACCTGAACATCCTTTAGACTAGTTGTTGAAGCAAAATCAATATCAAAACTGATATGCAAGAAAGTTTGAAAATTTCTTACACAGCTAAACATGTTCTTATGATGTGATGCATCAATCACGTACCTTGCTATTTACCCAAAGAAATTGAAAATGTATACACAAAAACTTCCTCATGAATATTATAAAATGAATTTTATTTAAAATTTCATTATATTAATCATTATAATATTCATGATGGATGTCCCAGAAGGATTTTTTTAAGGGGCAGAAAGCTTATTTGAAATATAGTGCCACTAAACTTTTCAAATCTGTGGAAATAAAAAGATATATAAATTCAAGAAACTGAATGTTATTCAAGTATATAAATCCAAAGGGAACCCACAATACAGCCAGTCTGCCAAAAATCAAATTGAAGGGAATCTTTAAAGTAGCAAGAGAAATACAACTTGTGGCATATAAGGAAACTTCCATGAAATTCAGTGTGCATCTCAGTGGAATTCTTGCAGACCAAAAAGGAGGGAGGTAATGTATTCAAAGAACGGAAAAAAATATCGTCAACAAAAAATTCTATATGAGAAAAAGCTATCCTTCAAACATGAAGGAGAAATTAAGACTCCCAGATAAAGAAAAACCAAAAGACATCACTACCATTAGGCCTGTTCTGCAAGAAGTGCTAATGAGAGTGCTTCAAGTTAAAATGAAAGCGCACTAGATAGGAAAATAAAGTCATACAATAATATAACGTTCTCTGCTACTGCTGCTAAGTCACTTCAGTCGTGTCCAACTCCGTGAGACCCCATAGAGGGCAGCCCACCAGGCTGCCCCGTCCCTGGGATTCTCCAGGCAAGAACACTGGAGGGGGTTGCCATTTCCTTCTCCAATGCGCGAAAGTGAAAAATGAAAGTGAAGTCGCTCATTAAGTGTCCGACTCTTAGCAACCCCGTGGACTGCAGCCCACCAGGCTCCTCCGTCCGTGGGATTCTCCTGGCAAGGGAATGGGGTGGGGTGCCATTGCCTTCTCCAAAAGTTCTCTAGTAAAGGCAAATGCATAAACAAATATTAGTAACTGGTATTGTTTTAATTTGGATCAGTCAATTCTTATACAAACATTAATTTGCAAAAATAATAAATAACTTCAAACCTGTGTCAATGAATTTATAATATGTAAAGATGAAATTTGTGACTCAATAACAAAAGTGGGAGATGAAGCTGGAAAGCAGTAGGGTTTTGTAAGTGATGGAAGTTGTTATTAAACTAAATAGCTTTAAAAGAATTCTATAATTTAAAGATGTTTTATGCAAATTCAACTGCAACCACAAAGAAAATATCACCACATAAATCAATAAAACCAAAATGGAGGCAGTAACAGAGGAAGCAGAGGACAAAGGAGCTACAAAATCTTCTGAAAATAATTAATAAATTGTTGATATTCTGTATCTATATTTAATTTGAATGTAAGTTGAGTAAACTAAGCAATCAAAACTCATAAATTAGTTGAATGGATAAAAAGGAAAACAAGATTCAATTATATACTATTTACAAGAGACTGACTTTAGATCTAAGGACACGTAGAAGCTGAAGCAAAGTGAAGGAAAAGGTTATTCCATAAAATTGGTAAAACAAGAGCAGGAGTGGTCATATCAGTATTTGGCAAACTAGATTTTAAATCTAAAACCATTATGAGAAAAAGAAGGACATCATATAAGGACTAAAGTGCCAACTAACCAAGAAGTTATAACAGCTATGCACATTTGCATACCCAGTATCTGTGCCCTTAATATATGAAACAAAGTTTGACAAAATTAAAGCAAGAAATAAAAAGAAACCAAATAATAGCAGGAAAAATTTTTTTCTTTATCACAAAAGATATATATTTTAGAAAATAGGAAAATGTGGATGAGAAAATATTAAAATACACACACATATACCCCATGTACTTAACCTCTAGTAATTATTATTGCTAATGCCTTAATATATACTTTTTCAGAATATTTTCTACATGGATCTAGATATATATATATATATATTTAAAACCAAAATGAGATAAATACCTCACTTTCAGCAAAGGATAGAACAGGACAGAGATAAACAATAGACTTCAAAACAATATAGACAACAACATATACAGAACACTTCACTTGAAAATAACTGAATATATATACTCAAGAATACATGAAATATCGCCAAGATAGGCCCCATGTTAGACCACAAAACAAATCTTAATAATTTTAAAACAAACAGTTTGAAATAATGCAAATTTTCATTTCTGGTCAATGTGATGAAACTACAAATCAATAGTTAAGGAAAATCCTCTATGACCCACCTCCCAGAATATTGGAAATAAAAGCAAAAATAAACAAATGGGACCTAATTAAAATTAAAAGCTTCTGCACAACAAAGGAAACTATAAGCAAGGTGAAAAGACAGCCTTCAGAATGGGAGAAAATAATAGTAAATGAAGCAACAGACAAAGAACTAATCTCAAAAATATACAAGCAACTTCTGCAGCTCAATTCCAGAAATAAATGACCCAATCAATAAATGGGCCAAAGAACTAAACAGACATCTCTCCAAAGAAGACATACAGATGGCTAACAAACACATGAAAAGATGCTCAACATCACTCATTATCAGAGAAATGCAAATCAAAACCACAATGAGGCACCATCTCATGCCAGACAGAATGGCTGCTATCCAAAAGTCTACAAACAATAAATGCTGGAGAGGGTGTGGAGAAAAGGAACCCTCTTACACTGTTGGTGGGAATGCAAACTAGTACAGCCACTATGGAGAACAGTGTGGAGATTTTTTAAAAAACTGGAAATAGAACTGCCATACGAACCAGCAATCCCACTGCTGGGCATACACACCGAAGAAATCAGAATTGAAAGAGATATGTGTACCCCAATGTTCATCGCAGCACTGCTTATAATAGCCAGGACATGAAAGCAACCTAGATGTCCATCAGCAGATGAATGGATAAGAAAGCAGTGGTACATATACACAATGGAGTATTACTCAGCCATTAAAAAGAATACATTTGAATCAGTTCTAATGAGGTGGATGAAACTGGAGCCTATTTTACAGAGTGAAGTAGTCCAGAAAGAAAAAACACCAATACAGTATAATAACACATATGTATGGAATTTAGAAAGATGGTAATGATAACCCTGTATGTGAGACAGCAAAAGAGACACAGATGTATAGAATAGTCTTTTGGACTCTGTGGGAGAGGGTGAGGGTGGGATGATTTGGGAGAAAGGCATTGAAGCATGTATATTATCATATGTGAAACTAATCACCAATCCAGGTTTTATGCGTGATACAGGATGCTCGGGGCTGGTGCACTGGGATGACCCAGAAGGATGGTATGGGGAGGGAGGTGGGAGAGGGGTTCAGGATGGGGAACACATGTACACCCGTAGCGGATTCATGTCAATGTATGGCAAAACCAATACAATATTGTAAAGTAATTAGCCTCCAATTAAAATAAATAAATGTATATTTAAAAAAAAAAAAAGATGTTCCACATCAATAACAATAGAGAAATACAAAATAAACATTATGAAATATCACCTCATACCCATAGGATGGCCACTATCAAATACATCAATAATAAAAAACAAACAAAAATAGAAAACAGCAAGTGTTGGTAAGGATTGTAAGAGTCAGACATGACTTAGCAACTAAATCATCATCATCAACCACTAAAGTACTCAAATTCACTGAAACAAGAAGTAAAATGGTGGTTACCAAGGACTCCACGGGGGGGAATTAGGAGTTATTGTTTGTAGTGTAGAGAGTTTCAGTTTTTCAAGGTTAAAAGTCCTGGAAATATATTTCACAGCATTATGAATGCACATAGCACTACTTAATTGTGTGCTTAATAATGAATGGTTGTTTTGTGCATTTTATGTTATGTATTTTTGACCACAACATAAGACAAAGTGAAAAATAAAAATCTTAGTAATTTATAAATTGAACAATATCCATAGTAAAAATTGTCATAGTTAGATTTTTAACATATTTTTAATATAACATGATTTATCAGAATTAAGACAGGAACTCAAATAAAAACATGGGACTTCCTGGTGGTTCAGTGGTTAAGACTCCATGCTTTCACTTCAGATGTCATGGTTTCCCTAGTCAGGGAACTAGAATCGCATATGCTGTGTAGTGCAAACAAAATTAAATAAATAAGTGAACATGAAAATAAATAAGACTTTCTTGATGTGTGCATATAAAGTAACATGCTAATAAGTATGAGAAAATATTCTTATTGAGGACTAAAAATATATTTTCAGATATTTTTCAATTTGCAGTTTCTACAAACTCTTCCACATATAACTTTATGTTTCTTATGCCATCACATATATTCATAGAATGATGTGATTTTCAAAACACAGTTGCAAAATTACATGTGAAATGTGTTTTTATGCTGATTACACCCTGTAAGTTAGACTGCTCTGTTACTGATCTTCCTGTTAACACAGATACTAAGTTCTGGGAGTACATTCTATCAGTCTTGATTCTTAGAATAAAAGGAAGTAAATTGATATATTGCTATATTTAGAGAGAATCCAAGTGTGCCAAAAAAAAAAAAAAACTGGAATGTTAACTGTTTTTTGTATGTCTAAATCAATATTTAGAATATTCACTAATTGTAAATTAATTTTCTGATATTTGAAATTAAGAATTTAATAACACATATGGAAAATAATTTAAGAGCAATAAACTATTTAATTTCCAGGCAAGAGTACTGGAGTGGGGTGCCATCGCCTTCTCTGGAAGTTTTATTAGTTAGTGTCAAATTTCATGGGGGAGTCTTTTGGGAGAAGTGAGAGTATGAAAATCACTTAAATGGGTCTTTGGTGATATAAATGTGAAATAGGTTTATTTTTAATGAAAGTAGGGTTTGAAACTATACTAAATTTCTGTACATATTAATGTTTGAAATTGTTTTCCTCTGAGGAAAACTCCAAGATTATTATGATGCTGAAATCCATTCTATAGAATTATGCAAGCAATAAATGGCTCTATTCCTTCTCACTTCACAGTGAAAAAAAAAGGTGGGGGGGGGAACAGCTAGGATCCAGATTGGTTTTAAGAACCCACCTTATTGAAGATATTGTTTTTTCCCCATTGTATATTCCTTCTTCCTTTGCTATGTATTTGTTGACTACATAAGTATGGGTTTATTTCTGTCCCATTGATCTATGGATATGCTTCTGTGGCAATATAAAAATGTTTCAATTACTTTAGTTTATAGCTTAGCTTGAAATCAGAGACCATACTTCCAGCTTTGTTCTTTATCAAGATTACTTGGCTTACTTCACTCTGTATAATAGGTTCCAGTTTCATCCACCTCATTAGAACTAATTCAAATGTATTCTTTTTAATGGCTGAGTAATACTCCATTGTGTATATGTACCACTGCTTTCTTATCCATTCATCTGCTGATGGGCATCTAGGTTGCTTCCATGTCCTGGCTATTATAAACAGTGCTGCGATGAACATTGGGGTACATGTGTCTCTTTCCCTTCTGGTTTCCTCAGTGTGCATGCCCAGCAGTGAGATTGCTGGATCATAAGGCAGTTTTATTTCCAGTTTTTTAAGGAATCTCCACACTGTTCTCCATAGTGGCTGTACTAGTTTGCATTCCCACCAACAGTGTAAGAGAGTTCCCTTTTCTCCACACCCTCTCCAGCATTTATTGCTTGTAGACTTTTGGATCGCAGCCATTCTGACTGGCGTGAAATGGTACCTCATAGTGGTTTTGATTTGCATTTCTCTGATAATGAGTGATGTTGAGCATCTTTTCATGTGTTTGTTAGCCATCTGTATGTCTTCTTTGGAAACATGTATAATATCATGTATGAAACGAGTCACCAGTCCAGGTTCAATGCACGATACTGGATGCTTGGAGCTGGTGCACTGGGACGATCCAGAGGGAGGGTATGGGGAGGGAGGAGGGAGGAGGGTTCAGGATGGGGAACACAGGTATACCTGTGGTGGATTCATTTCGATATTTGGCAAAACTAATACAATATTGTAAAGTTTAAAAATAAAATAAAATTTTTTTTAAAAAAGATTACTTTGGCTATTTGAAGCCTTTTGAATTTTTACACAATTTTAGAATTACTTGTTCTAGTCTTGAAAAATTCCAATGGTATTTTGATAGGGATTGCAGATAATCTGCTAATTGCCTTGTGCTACATGGTAATTTTTAACAATATTAATGCTTCCAATTTATGAGTATATTGTAACTTGCCATTTTTTAGTGAGTCATTGCCATTCTTTCATCAATATCTTACAGTTTCCTAAGCACAGGTCTCTTCCCTCCTTGGTTAGATGTATTCCTATTCTTATTGATGCAACTGTAAACAGGATTGTTTTCTTTCTTTCTCTTTCTGATAGTGCATTTTTAGTGTGTAGAAACATGTCAAATTTCTGTATATTAATCTTGTATCCTGCAACTTTATTGAATTCATTTATTCTAGTATTTTTTAATGAAGTCCTTAGGGTTTTCTACATATAGTATTACATCATCTGCAAATAGTGACAGTTTTACTTCTTCTTCCCGGTTTGTACTAGTTTATTTTTCTCATCTGATTGCTGTACTTAAGGCTTACAAAATCATATTGAACAAAAGTGGTAAAAGTGAGCATCTTTGTATTATTCCTATGCTTAGAGGAAATACAAGTTAGCTTTTCCCATTGATTACAATGTTTATTGTAGGGATGCCATATATGGCTTTTATTAAGTTGAAGCATGTTCCCTTTTTGTTGACATCACTTTTCTTTTGAAAAAAAGATCTTTATAGTCAAAGCTATGATTTTTTTCAGTAGTCATGTATGAGTGTCAGAGTTAGACCACAAAGAAGGCTGAGCACCAAGGAATTGATGCTTTTTAACTGTGGTGTTGGAGAAGACTTGAGAGTCCCTTGGGCTGCAAGGATATCAAACCAGTCAATCCTAAAGGAAATCAACCTTGAATAGTCATTGGAAGCACTAATGCTGAAGCTGAAGCTCTAATGTTTGGCCAGCTGATGCAAAGAATAAAATCATTGGAAAAGACCCTGATGCTGGTGAAAATTGTTGCTGAGCCATGAAAGACACCAGGATTCTTGGCCTCCGGAGGAGAGGAAGTCAACCAGGGGCAAGTGATGAGGCTTGATCACTCAGAGCTTTTATGTAATAAAGTTTTATTAAAGTATAAAAGAGATAGAAAAGGCCTCTGACATAGACTTCAGAAGGGGGAAGAAAGAGTGCCCCCTGCTAGTCTTTACCTGGATGTTATATAGCTACTAACAGTCTGCTAATTTGAGAAAGGAAATGTCTCAAAACTCAGAGACTGGCACCAGGCCCCTCACCCACAACATGCATTTTGAGATAACACTGGCACAAGGTGAGTTGTGAGCCATAAAATAATTGGCATGAATCTTGAAGAACAGCAGGTTTCCAAGCAAATACAGTCTCATTAACACAGCTTAAGAGAACATTTGCATATTAAAACACACTGGTTTGTCAAGTCAGTTCTGATTCTTAGGCTGAACCAACTTGAAGACAGAGTCTAGGGTTAATACCTAGTTCATTAACATAGCTTAAGACAAAACATTTCCATAAGAAAAATGTATTGGTTAGCTCAAGGTTTGAGAAAAGTTAAGTTCAGGTGGAACCAGGTGTCATCATGGCAACACATAAATTTAAAAGAAACCTTTTAAATTTGTACAGAGAAGGGGAAAAAATCTAACACTTGTTTGTTTCCTCCTGCCACTTAAGACAGAGACAAAAAAATGTATGACGCTTGCAGCCTATTTCCTCTGTTTGGAGACCCCTGGCCTTCCTGCCTGTTACCCTCTCATTGGGAAAGATTGAGGGCAGGAGGAGAAGGGGGCAACAGAGGATGAGATGGTTGGATAGCATCATGGTCTCAATGGACATGAGTTTGAGCAAACTCTGGGAGGTAGTGAAGGGCAGGAAAGCCTAGCATGCTGCAGTCCATGGGGTTCACAAAGATTCAGACACAACTGAATGACAGAACTAAAACTTTTTCCCTCAGTACTGTTTGTGGAGAGTTTTTAATCATGAATAAAGTTGTAAGTTTTTTTCTGCAACTAATGAGATGATCATATAATGTGGATTCTTCAGTTTGTTAATGTGTTATATGAAATTGATTGATTTGTGGATACTGACCTGGATGATCTTTACCTGGATGTTATATAGCTACTAACAGTCTGCTAATTGGAGAAATGAAATGTCTCAAAATTCAGAGACTGGCACCAGGCCCCTCACCCACAACATGCATTTTGAGATAACATAGCAACATCTCTAAGATAAATCCCACTTGATCATTGTATGCTGCTGCTGCTGCTAAGTCGCTTCAGTCGTGTCCGACTTGCAGCCTGCCAGGCTATCCCATCCCTGGGATTCTCCAGGCAAGAACACTGGAGTGGGTTGCCATTTCCTTCTCCAATGCTGGAAAGTGAAAAGTGAAAGTGAAGTCGTTCAGTCGTGTCCAACTCTTCGAGACTCCATGGACTGCAGCCTACCAGGCTGTTGAAATTCGTTTGCTACTACTTGTTGAGGATTTTGCATCTATTTTTTTCAGGGATATTGGCCTATAATTTTATTTTATGTTATTGTGGTATCTTTGCCTGCTTTTGATATCAGAATGATTCTTGCCTTATAGAATGAGATTGGAAAATTTTCTTTCTCTTCAATTTTTTGGAATAGTTAGAGAAGAGTAAATGTTTAATAGAATTCTTCTTTAAGTGTTTGATAGAATTCTCCCATTAAGCTCTATTGTCCTGGACCTTTGTTTGCTGAGAGATTTTTGTTTGTTTTTATTTTTTAATTGACTGATTCAATTGCATTTTTCAATGTTTTGCTGTGCCCCATTAATTTTGCATCATTGTCATTTCATTTTCTTTTGTTTCATGATACTTTAATATTTACTTTTTATTTTTTAATTTATTGTAATTGGAGGAAAATTATTTTACAATATTATGATGGGCTTTGCCATCTCTGATCCATTTGTTGTTTAATAACATATTGTCCACCATCACGTGTTTGTGTTTTTCAGTTTTGCTCTTGTAATTGATTTCTAGTTCCATACTGTTATGGTGGGAAAAGATACTTCAATCATCTCAAATTTAAAAGAAACTTTTAAATTTAAAAGATGCTTAAAAGATACTTTCAGTCATCTTAAATTTATAAGGACTTGTTTGTGGCCAGGAGAAGGCAATGGCACCCCACTCCGGTGCTCTTGCCTGGAAAATCCCATGGATGGAGGAGCTGGTAGGCTGCAGTCCATGGGGTCGCTGGGAGTCGGACACGACTGAGCGACTTCACTTTCACTTTTCACTTTCATGCTTTGGAGAA
Source organism: Bison bison bison (assembly GCF_000754665.1). Classification (NCBI taxonomy): domain Eukaryota; kingdom Metazoa; phylum Chordata; class Mammalia; order Artiodactyla; family Bovidae; genus Bison; species Bison bison. The sequence goes on along the minus strand of NW_011494818.1, from coordinate 173,100 downwards.
GGAAATGGCAACCCACTCCAGTATTCTTGCCTGGAGAATCTCAGGGATGGAGGAGGGATTGTGCTGCCGTCTATGGGTTCGCACAGAGTCAGACATGACTGAAGCGACTTAGCAGCAGCAGCAGCATATCTATTCTGGAGAATTTCATGTGCACTTAATACAAATATGTATTCTGCTGCTTTAAGATAGAACATTATACATGTACATATAATGCTTATCTGACTTTATGTTTGATTTAAGGCAAGTGTTTTTCATTGATTTTCTTTCTGGATAAACTGTCCATTTCCATAAGTGGGATGTTAAAGTCTTCTTCTATTATTGCATTACTCTCAATTTCTCCCTTTATGTTATAAATGTCATATTTTATGTCTTTTATCATTCCCTTATTGTATATCTTTTATCATTCCCAATAAGTAGACACTTATTGTAGTTATAGATACTTCTTTACTTTTCTATTTTAACCTCCATACTGGCTTTTTCTAATACATTACTGTGTTTGCCTTCACAGATGAACTACTTCCTTTCACAATATTTATATTTTTAGTTGTAGTCCTTTCTTTTCTGATTAGAAAAGTCTGTCAACATTTCTCATTAAGCTTGTTTGGTAGTACAGAACTCTTTTTAGCTTTTGCTTGTCTGTGAAATCCTTTATCTCTCCTTCAAATGTGAATGATAGACTTCCTGGGTAAAGTGTTTTTGGTTTAGGTTTTTTTCTCTTTCATTATTTTTAATATATTAAGCCTCTGCCTTCTGTCCTAGAAAGTTTCTGCTTAAAAGGCTACAGATAGCCTTAAGTTTCATTATATGTAACTAATTGCCCTTGTCTTGGTGCTCTTAAGATTCTTTCTTTATCTTTAATTTTTATGCAGTGCAGACCTCTTTGCATTCATCTTTTTTGGGACTCTGTGCTTCATGGACCTGAATGTACGCTTTCCTCCCTAGATTATGGAAGTTTTTAGTTATCCTTTATTCAAATAAATTCTATGATACTTTCTCTCTTCATCTTCTTTCTGAGAGCCATAAGATGTAAGTTTTAGAACACTTGATTTTGTTCCAAAGATTTCCTTTGTTTAAATTCTTTTTTTTTTTTTTTTTTTTTCTGTTTAGCTTGGGTCATTTTCAACACTCTACTTTCTAGTTCACTAATATGTTCCCTTGTATCATCTATTCTATCATTAATTCCTTCTAGTATATTTTTTTTTCTCTACTACTATATTCTTCAGTTCACCTTAGTTATTCCATATACTTTCTAATTATTTCTTAAACTTCTTACTATGTTCATTCATTCTCCTCCCAAGTTCACTGAACATCTTTAAGAGCACTACCTTGAACTCTTTATTGCTGCTGCTGCTGCTGCTAAGTCGCTTTAGTCGTGTCCGACTCTGTGTGACCCCATAGATGGCAGCCCACCAGGCTCCCCCGTCCCTGGGATTCTCCAGGCAAGAACACTGGAGTGGGTTGCCATTTCTTTTTCCAATGCATAAAAGTGAAAAGTGAAAGTGAAGTCGCTCAGTGGTGTCTGATTCTCAGCGACCTCATGGTAGATTGCAAGTCTTCACTTGTTTTATTTCTTCTTCTAGGGTTTTATCTACTTTCTTCATTTGGAACTTATTCCTCTGTCACCTTGTCTTTCTTAATTCTCTGTGTTTATTTTTATGTAATAGGTAGGTCATAGATGCTTCCTAATCTTAGATATGTGGTCCTATATAGCAGTTTTCCTATGGGTCCCAACAGCATGTTCCCCTGTAGTCACCAGAGCTATATGTTCCAGGACTGCAACCAATGTGAGTCCTTCAACTGTGGCAGGGTGAACTACTAAGGGCAGACTTATAGGTGGAGCTGAATTCTGTCCAGGTTGACTGCCTTGTCCTGCTTTGTGTGGTGGCTGGCAGCCCACTGAAATGTGAGCTTGGGTCCTGGCATGGCTATCCATGCTGCCTGGGCAGTCCTGTGGATGGTGCCAGCCTGCTGGTGGGAGGGGCTTTGTCTCTAAAATATATTCTCAACATGTTAGGCTTTAATTTTCTTAATTAATTAAAGTTATTAATATCCAACTTTTAAAGGGCAAACAGAATCACTGCATGAGCAAAGAGGAAAAGAATGAATTTCTTTTAATCAAACATCAAAAAAAAACTAATGTGCTAAAATAAATATAACAAAATAAATAAATATAGTACATGAAGAAATTATATAAAAATGCAAAGTGAGCATTCTTTCTCAATACAAATAATTGATTTTAAAAATCTCTAATTTAGGCATTGTTTAAGATCAACATGCATATTTTTTCTCTAACAAATTAAATTATGGATTTAATGCACAAATATCTCAGACAGTAAAGAATCCACCTGCCATGCTGGAGACCTGGGCTCGATCCTTGGGTTGGGAAGACCCCCTGGAGAAGGAAATGGCAACCCATTCCAGTATTCTTGCCTGGAGAATCCCAAGAACAGAGGTTCTTGACAAACTACAGTCCATGGGGTCACAAAGAGTCAGACATGACAACTGAGTTACTAAAACACATATGTGCAAACAATACTAAACACTTTACAGATACATGTTTAAATGTGTAAAATGTTATAGATTAATTATTATGGCTTGTTCTCAGAATCATGACTTCTTTTCCAACCTTTCCTTATCAACTTTATTAAATCACAACTAACATGTATTTCTGACCACGGAACAAAGAAAAATTTGAAGTGACAAACATTTAGTGCTCAAATGGCTCCTTCTGCCTCTTCTAGGTGTAACTTTTCCCATAGAAAATATTCAACCATGTGCCAGATGATCATGGCCACTTTGTGTGTCAGCTAAATCTTTAATTTTTACCATTTTTGTTGTGTATTACTATATCTTCATTATTTTTTCCTGCTTAAAGCTGTTTTGTGCATTTCTAAACTTTTATTTTCTGCCTACAATTTCCTAGTAACTGTTCTAGCTTTGTCTCCTGAGGATACATATAGAATAAACAATTTCATTGCAAGATAACATTGAAATTCTAAGAAATCATTCTCTACCAAAAATTCTGAAAAAACCTGAAAACATTTGAATTATTTTTTATCCAGTGGTGGTTCCTTTCTTTTGAGTGTGACTTATGATTCAATTGATTGCATTACTACTTTGTTTTTGTAAACACCATATGGATTACGGGTGATATATTCATACTGAAGTTTAATCTATCATTAATTCATACTTTAGATTTTGTCCCACTCAGACATATGAAGTTTAATCTATCATTAGTTCATACTTTAGATTCTGTCCAGCTCAGACACAATAAATGTCTGTTTCATCTTGATAAAGTTAAAAAATTTGGTGTTATGACTGATTTCTCTATTTCTCTTATATTGTAAATCTAAAGCATAAGCAAATATTGTTAACTCTTATCATCAGAATATATCCAAATTCTAAAACCTAAATCACCATTTAACTTCCAACATCCTGATAAACAACACAGAGAAACATGAGTTGTTGGATTAGCTCTCTAATCTTTTTTTTTTTCCTTCCTTCTGTTTTCCCATCTGTCCCATTACTGTCTATGTTCAGCACAATTGATGGAATAATACTTTAAAATGTAAATCAGATCATCTCAGTCTCTAATGTAAAACTTTTTTTTTTTTTAAGTTTCCCATCTCACACAGACTAAAATAAGAGTTTTCCAGGAAGGCCACGGTAGAGATGAATTCCTACGATGCACTATGTGGATTTAGGTATGTGAGGGTAGTGCTCCTTTAATCTCGTACATCTTGCCTGGCTATAAAAAAATATATGGCATATTGAAAAACAAACAAGAATGCCTTCAATGGGTTTATTAGTAGACGAGACATGGCTGGAGAAAGAAGTACTGAACTTGAGGAATTAAAAGGCAAAGAAAAAGAGACTTAAAAATAGGATAGCCAAGAAATATGGCACAACTACAAAGTGTGTAACATATACATAATAGGAATATTAGAAGGTGATGAAAAAAATAAAGTAGTAGAAGAAATATCTGAAATATAATGACTGAGAATTTCCCCAGAAATGGCTATCATCAAAAAAATCTATAACAATAAATGCTAAAGAAGATATGGGGAAAAGGAAATCCTCCTACACTGTTGGTAGGAATGCAAATTGGTACAACCTCTGTGGAGAACGATGTGGAAGTTCCTTAAAAATAGAACTGCCATATCACCCAGCAATCTCACTCTTGAGCATATATCCAGAGAAAACCATAATTCAAAAATATGTATGCACCTGAATGTTTATTACAGCACTATTTACAGTAGCCAGGACATGTAAGCATCTAAAACGTCCATCAACAGAGGAATGAATAAAGAATATTTAGTACATGTATACTATGTAATATTATTTGACCATAAAAAAGAACCAAATAATGACATTTGCAGCAACATGGATAGACCTAGAAATTGTTATACTAAATGAAGTAAGCCAAACAAAGATAAATATCATATGATTTTGTTAATATATGAAATCTTTAAAAATTATACAAATGAACTTATTTACAAAACAGAAGTAGAGTCACAGAAATAGAAAACAACATGCTTACTGGCAGTAAGCAGGGAGGAATAAACTGGGAGATTGGGATTGACATATACACACTACTATATGTAATGTAGATAACTAATAAGGACCTACCTTAGAGCACAGGGGATTCTACTCAATACTCTGTAATAGCCTATCTAGGAAAAGAATTTTTAAAAGAGTGGCTATATATATATGTATAACAGATTCTCTTTGCTGTACCCTGGAAACTAATACAATACTCTAAATCAACTATGTGTACTCAGTCACTCAGCCATATCCAACTCTTTGTGACTCCATGGACTGAAGCCTGCCAAGCCCCTCTGTCCATGGGATTTTCCAGGCAAGAATAGCGGAGTGGGTGGCCATTTCTTTCCCCCAAATCAACTACATTCCAATAATTTAAAAAAAAAAAAAAAAGAACCTGAGTCCCTAATAACCACTTCAACTACTGTACAAGCCCTGGATAACCTCCCTTCTGGGCTGCTGTTTACAGGATTAGAATAAAACCCCTGATTTTTTTGTTGTTGTTGTTTTTGTATTTTTAAGTAAATGAATAGACAATGGCAAGGCATGTTAACACTAACCAGAGGGCAGGAGTAGTTATATTAATTTCAACCAGAGCAGATGTCAACACAAGGGACATTATCAGGGATAAAGTAGTGTTCAGTGGCAAATACTACTAAGTATTTCAAGCAAGAAATTAGATTAATTGTCTACAATCTCTTTCATAAGGTAGAAGCAGAAGAACTACTTGCTAATTTATTCTATGAAGCCATCATTTCCTTATTATGAAAACTAAACAGTACAAGCTACTTTGAAAGATGGCTTGGCAGTTTCTTACAAAACTAAACATGGTCTTACCATACCATTCAACAATCTCATTTTTTTATATCTATCCAAAAGATTTGAAAACTTATGATCACACCTATGTTTATAGCAATTTTATTAATAATTGCCCAAACTTAGAAGAAACCAAGATGTCTTTCAGTAGGTGAACAGATAAATAATCAGTAGTACATCCAAATGATGGAATATTATTCAGCACTAAAAGAAAAGAGCTATCAAGATAAAAAAAAATATATTGAGAAAACTTAGATGAATATTACCAAGTCCAAAAAAAAAAAAAAACACTTACACTGCATGATTTCAGTTATACTACATTCTGGAAAAGGCAAAACTATGGATACAACAACAACAACAAGAAATCAGTAGCTACCAGAGTTTGGAGGGAGGAAAAGATAAACAGACACAACATAGAAGATTTTTAGGGCAGTGAAATTATTCTTTATAATATACAATGGTGGATATATATCATTATAAACTGATAAAATTTGTTCATACCAATAGAACGACAACACCAAGAGTGAAACAGTGTAAACATGGACTTTGGGGGATATGATATGTCAATGTAGGTTTATCAATTGTAACAAATGTGGGAAGTTGTATACATACATATATGTGTATATACATATATATATATATAAATGTGTGTGTGTGTGTGTGTGTGGCAGCAGAGTATATGTGATATCTGTATCTTCCTCTTTGGTAACCTAAATCTGATCTAAACATAGATTCTATTTAAAAAAGGGGAAAAAGGAAAAGAAAAATGCAATTTTCCTGAGCACAGTTATTATTTAATGTGCAGTCCTGAAGTTTATAGCTGGGCCTAACACATAATAGGCACTCAATAGCTATTTGCTGAATAAATTCAATGACTAAACCACTATTTTTCCCTTGTATGCCACCTAGATTTCAGTAGAGTAGAAAATAGAAATTCTAAAATGGAAGCTTGAGTCCTCTTAGTACCATCTTAATGGTATACCCCCAAAGCATTTAATTATCACATCCTTTCCTCAGTGTGTTTACAGTAGATGTGTGATTACAAAATTTTAGTCTTTTTTTTTACATTGTTGCTAATATTGTTAGTATGTGTATGAATCAGCTTATATGTAAATTATAAAAATAAAAGATTTAACGATTGTTTTACCAAAGACAATAAATGCAAATATAATTCAGTACTTAGGTGATTTACAAATATATTGTCACTATAATATGAAGATAAATGTTCATGTTACATGATGACTCCCTACAAAACATTTTAAGAACAGCATCAAATGAAAAAGAAGCTGATCTCTGTAATGTCAGGCTGCATCACATTATGTAGTATCTACAACACAGGAACACTCAAAATTGCATATCATGTGGCTTATCTTACTTATAAAATATTCAAACTCATTTGTTTTTGTTTTTGTTTTTGTTTTTGTTTTCAGAATGCAAGTAATCACTCCAA
>NW_011494818.1:164546-165710 GCF_000754665.1 Bison bison bison | reverse complement strand
CAGGGATGGGGGAGCCTGGTGGGCTGCCGTCTATGGGGTCACACAGAGTTGGACACAACTGAAGCGACTTAGCAGCAGCAGCAGCAGCAAACAGTGTAGTCTTTTGTTAGTGTCTCATAGTTATGCCATGCTTTTGAGTAGGTAATGGCAGTGTGGGAATGAAGAGATAAGATCCTTACACTAAACTCCATCCTACTTAGATATCTATGTTTGCAATTGTATATTCTTTCGCATCAAATGTAAATATTCCATTATTGATGCTGATAATTCTTTGTCTACTGTCCCCACCCTCAACAGAATCTATTCTTACATATTGAATCCCTCAGGGTTGTAATCAATTCAAATTATCAATTCAAGTTAGGATCATCATGACTATTTTTGATAAAGTACTTTTGATTTTTACACAGACTTTATACTTTTCTTTTTTTTTTTTTTTTTACATACTGGGACAATGGTTGAAATGGGAGTCATGTCTTCTTCTTCTTCTCTATTTCTGTCATCTCTGAACTTTCATGCCCAACCTGCTCTATTTTTCTGTACTTGAAGATGGCGGTGGGAGACTAAGTATTATTAGTCTCAGAAATAAAACGCTTATATTTGATTGGAAAAATTCTAAAGCAAAAATGTAGACATCTGTGTAAGATGGAGTTAACATGCACCTCGTGGATTTAATTAGGATGATAATAAGTATTGTTGGAAAAATTAAATAAAATAATTTACATTTTTCATTTTCCAGCTTACCTTGCACTAAGTATTCTTAGTATTCTAAGTATTCTCAGGTATCAGTGGAAGTCTGCTGAAACATTTGGGTATGTTTTATTTTCTGATATAGTCGTTATCCTATTTTTGTTGTTTCCCTTAACTAGTCTACTGTTCCATTCAGTTCAGTTCAGTCGCTCAGTCGTGTCCGACTCTTTGCGACCCCATGAACCGCAGCACACCAGGCCTCCCTGTCCATCACCAACTCCCGGAGTCCACCCAAACCCATGTTCTTTGAGTCGGTGATGCCATCCAATCATCTCATCCTCTGTCATCCCCTTCTCCTCCTGTCCTCAATGTTTCCCAGCATCAGGGTTTTTTCAAATGAGTCAGTTCTTCACATCAGGTGGCCAAAGTGTTGGAGTTTCAGCTTCAAAATCAGTCCTTCCAATGAACACCCAGACT
>NW_011494818.1:162549-164446 GCF_000754665.1 Bison bison bison | reverse complement strand
TTCAGGATGGACTGGTTGGATCTCCTTGCAGTCCAAGGGACTCTCAAGAGTCTTCTCCAACACCACAGTTCAAAAGCATCAATTCTTCGGTGCTCAGCTTTCTTCACAGTCCAACTCTCACATCTATATATGACCACTGGAAAAACCATAGCCTTGACTAGAAAGACCTCTGTTGACAAAGTAATGACTCTGCTTTTTAATATTCTGTCTAGGTTGGTCATAACTTTCCTTCTAAGGAGAAAGCGTCTTTTGATTTCATGGCTGCAATCACCATCTTCAGTGATTTGGAGCCCAGGAAAATAAAGTCAGCCACTGTTTCCACTGTTTCCCCATGTATTTGCCATGAAGAAGAGCTACCCAAGTCCGAGGCCAGGGGCGGCGGCTGAGAGGAGATACCCCGCGAACGAGGTCGGGGTGGCGGCCGGGAGGACCAACCCCACGTCCAAGGAACAGTGGCTGCGTGGGCGCAGGAGGACCTAGAGGAGCTATCCCACATTGAAGGTCAGGAAGGGCGGCCGTGAGGAGATACCCCTCGTCCAAGGTAAGGAGCAGCAGCTGTGCTTTGCTGAAGCAGCCGTGAAGAGATACCCCATGCCCAAGGTAAGAGAAACCCAAGTAAGATGGTAGGTGTTGCAAGAGGGCATCAGAGGCAGACACACTGAAATGATACTCCCAGAAAACTAGTCAATCTAATCACACTAGGACCACAGCCTTGTCTAACTCAGTGAAACTAAGCCATGCCCGTGGGGCAACCCAAGATGGGCGGGTCATGGTGGAGAGATCTGACAGAATGTGCTCCACTGGAGAAGGGAATGGACAACCACTTCAATATTCTTGCCTTGAGAACCCCATGAACATATGAAAAGGCAAAATGAAAGGATACTGAAAGAGGAACTCCCCAGGTCAGTAGGGGCCCAATATGCTACTGGAGATCAGTGGAGAAATAACTCCAGAGAGAATGAAGGGATGGAGCCAAAGCAAAAACAATACCCAGCTGTGGATGTGACTGGTGATAGAAGCAAGGTCCGATGTTGTAAAGAGCAATATTGCATTGGAACCTGAAATGTCAGGTCCATCAGGTCCATGAATCAAGGCAAATTGGAAGTGGTCAAACAAGAGATGACAAGAGTGAATGTCGACATTCTAGGAATCAGCGAACTGAAATGGACTAGAATGGGTGAATTTAACTCAGATGACCATTATATCTACTACTGCGGGCAGGAATCCCTCAGAAGAAATGGAGTGGCCATCGTGGTCAACAAAAGAGTCCGAAATGCAGTACTTGGATGCAATCTCAAAAACGACAGAATGATCTCTGTTCGTTTCCAAGGAAAACCATTCAATCTCACAATAATCAAAGTTTATGCCCCAACCAGTGACGCTGAAGAAGCTGAAGTTGAATGGTTCTATGAAGACCTACAAGACCTTTTAGAACTAACACCCAAAAAAGATGTCCTTTTCATTATAGAGGACTGGAATGCAAAAGTAGGAAGTCAAGAAACACCTGGAGTAACAGGCAAATTTGGCCTTGGAGTACTGAATGAAGCAGGGCAAAGACTAATAGAGTTTTGCCAAGAATATGTACTGGTCATAGCAAACACCCTCTTCCAACAACACAAGAGAAGACTCTACACATGGACATAACCAGATGGTCAACACCGAAATCAGACTAATTATATTCTTTGCAGCCAAAGATGGAGAAGCTCTATACAGCAAACAAAAATAAGACCAGGAGCTGACTGTGGCTCAGATCATGAACTCCTTATTACCAAATTCAGACTTAAATTGAAGAAAGTAGGGGAAACCACAAGACCATTCAGGTATGACCTAAATCAAATCCCTTATGATTATACAGTGGAAGTGAGAAATAGATTTAAGGGCCTAGATCTGATAGATA
>NW_011494818.1:161991-162449 GCF_000754665.1 Bison bison bison | reverse complement strand
CAAAAAAGATCTTCATGACCCAGATAATCATGATGGTGTGATCACTGACCTAGAGCCAGACATCCTGGAACGTGAACTCAAGTGGGCCTTAGAAAGCATCACTATGAACAAAGCTAGGGGAAGTGATGGAATTCCCGTTGAGCTATTTCAAATCCTGAAAGATGATGCTGTGAAAGTGCTTCACTCAATATGCCAGCAAATTTGGAAAACTCAGCAGTGACCACAGGACTGGAAAAGGTCAGTTTTCATTCCAACCCCAAAGAAAGGCAATGCCAAAGAATGCTCAAACTACTGCACAATTGCACTCATCTCAAAGGCTAGGAAAGTAATGCTCAAAATTCTCCAAGCCAGGCTTCAGCAATACGTGAACCGTGAACTTCCTGCTGTTCAAGCTGGTTTTAGAAAAGGCAGAGGAACCAGAGATCAAATTGCCAACATCCTCTGGATCATGGAAAAAG
>NW_011494818.1:161250-161603 GCF_000754665.1 Bison bison bison | reverse complement strand
ATGGAAAAGAAATGCAAAAAAGCAAAATGGCTGTCTGGGGAGGCTTTACAAATAGCTGTGAAAAGAAGAGAAGTGAAAAGCAAAGGATAAAAGGAAAGATAGAAGCATCTGAATGCAGAGTTCCAAAGAACAGCAAGAAGAGATAAGAAAACATCCCTCAGTGATCAGTGCAAGGAAATAGAGGAAAACAACAGAATGGGAAAGACAAGAGATCTCTTCAAGAAAATTAGAAACACCAAGGGGACATTTCATGCAAAGATGGGATCAACAAAGGACAGAAATGGTATGGACCTAACAGAAGTAGAAGATATTAAGAAGAGGTGGCAAGAATACACAGAAGAACTGTACAAAAA
>NW_011494818.1:160816-161150 GCF_000754665.1 Bison bison bison | reverse complement strand
AGAGTTCCAGAAAAACATCTATTTCTGCTTTATTGACTATGCCAAAGCCTTTGACTGTGTAGATCAAAAGAAACTGGAAAATTCTGAAAGAGATGGGAATACCAGACCACCTGACCAGCCTCTTGAGAAATCTCTATGCAGGTCAGGAAGCAACAGTTAGAACTGGACATGGAACAACAGACTGGTTCCAAATAGGAAAAGGAGTACGTCAAGGCTGTATATTGTCACCCTGCTTATGGGGTTCGTCAAGGCTGTATATTGTCAACCTGTTTATTTAACTTATATGCAGAGTACATCATGAGAAACACTGGACTGGAAGAAACACAAGCTGGAA
>NW_011494818.1:160308-160716 GCF_000754665.1 Bison bison bison | reverse complement strand
GATCAACTAAACAGAAAATTAACAAGGAAACACAAACTTTAAACAATACAATAGACCAGTTAGACCTAATTGATATCTATAGGACATTTCATCCCAAAACAATGAATTTCACCTTTTTCTCAAGTGCACATGGAACCTTCTCCAGGATAGATCACATCCTGGGCCATAAAGCTAGCCTTGGTAAATTCAAAAAAATATAAATCATTCCAAGCATCTTTTCTGACCACAATGCAGTAAGATTAGATCTCAATTACAGGAGAAAAACTATTAAAAATTCCAACATATGGAGGTTGAACAACACGCTGCTGAATAACCAACAAATCACAGAAGAAATCAAAAAAGAATCAAAATTTGATAGAAACAAATGAAAAATGAAAAACACAAACAACCCAAAAACCTGTAGGGACA
>NW_011494818.1:151527-160208 GCF_000754665.1 Bison bison bison | reverse complement strand
AGACTTTATTTTTTTGGGCTCCAAAATCACTGCAGATGGTGACTGCAGCCATGAAATTAAAAGACGCTTACTCCTTGGAAGGAAAGTTATGACCAACCTAGATAGCATATTCAAAAGCAGAGACATTACTTTGCCAGCAAAGGTTCGTCTAGTCAAGGCTACGGTTTTTCCTATGGTCACGTTTGGATGTGAGAGTTGGACTGTGAAGAAGGTGAGCGCCGAAGAATTGATGCTTTTGAACTGTGGTGTTGGAGAAGACTCTTGAGAGTCCCTTGGACTGCAAGGAGATTCAACCAGTCCTTTCTGAAGGAGATCAGCTCTTGGATTTCTTCTGAGGGAATGATGCTGAAGCTGAAACTCCAGTACTTTGGCCACCTCATGCGAAGAGTTGACTCATTGGAAAAGACCCTGATGCTGGGAGGGATTGAGGGCAGGAGGAGAAGGGGATGACAGGGGATGAAATGGCTGGATGGCATCACCTACTGGATGGACGTGAATCTGAGTGAACTCCGGGAATTGGTGATGGACAGGGAGTCCTGGCATGCTGCGTTTCATGGGGTCGCAAAGAGTCGGACACAGCTGAGCGACTGAACTGAACTGAACTGATGAAACTGGATGCCATGATCTTAGTTTTCTGAATGTTGAGCTTTAAGCCAACTTTTTCAGTTAGTAACCTGTAATATGAGGCTGAATTTATCAATGTGAGACAGTGACCAAGAAGTTTACAGCACTCACTATGGACGGTGGAGAAGCGAGATAGAAAAAACCTCCAGAAATGGTGATGTGGCAAAATTAATGAATTATCCTGGGACTTCTTAGCTCTGAGTTTCTTTTTATACTAAACAGCAACCTATTATTTCCTAAGTCATTTTTATCTACTATCTGCCTCCTGCAGCTTATGGCAAACATTTACTGATATTCTTTCCTTCCAAGTTCTTTTATTTATTTATTTATTTATTTATTTTAATTGAAGGATAATTGCTCTACAGTATTGTGTTGGTTTCTGCTAAACATCAACATAAATCAGCCACAGGTTTATCCATGTCCCCTCCTACTTAAACAACCCCCTCCTCCACCCCTCTAGGTTGTTACCAAGCCCCAGTTTGAGTTCCTTGAATTCTACAGCAAATACTCATTGGCTATCTATTTTACATATGGTAAAGTATGTTTCCATGTTATTCTGTATACATCCTACTCTCTCCTTTCTCCCATCCCCCAGCCATGTCCATAAGTCTGTTCTCAATGTCTGTGTCTTCTTTGCTGCTCTGAAGATAGGTTCATCAGTACCATCTCCCTAGATTTCATATATATGCATTAGTATATGATATTTGTTTTCCTCTTTATGACTTACTTCACTCTGTCCACAATAGGCTCTAAGTTACCCACCTCATTAGAACTGACTCAAATATGTTCCTTTTTGGCTGAGTTATATTCCATTGTATGTATGTACCATAGCTTCTTTATCCATTCATCTGTCAGACATCTAGGTTGCTTCCATGTCATAGCTATTGTAAACAGAGCTGCAATGAACATTATGGTACATGTGTGTTTTTCAATTTTTGTTTCCTCAGGCTATATTCCTGGTAGTGGGATTGCTGGGTAATATGGTGGTTTAATTTCTAGGTTTTTAAGAAATCTCCATACTGTTCTCCATAGTGGCTATATCAATTTACATTCCCACCAACAGTGCAAGAGTGTTCCTTTTTCTTCACATCCTCTCCAGAATTTATTGTTTGCAGAATTTTTGGTAATGGCCATTCTGATCAGTGTGAGGTGGTATCTCATTGTAGTTTTGATTTTGATTTACATTTCTCTAATAATGAGCACTTATTGAAGTGCTTTGTCCCACTGTCTATTCTTGCCTCCTTTGTCAAAAATAAGGTATTCATAGTTGTGAAGCTTTATCTCTTGGTTTTCTATCTTGTTCCATTGGTCTGCATTTCTGTTTTTGTGCCAGTACCATACAGTCTTGATAATTATAGCATTGTAGTATAGTCTGAAGTCAGGAAGGTTGATTTCTCCAGCTTAATTCTTCTTTCTCAAGATTGCTTTGGCTATTTGGGGTCTTTTGTGTTTCTGTATGAATTGTGAGATTATTTGTACTAGTTCTGTGAAAAATGCCATTGGTAATTTCATATGGATTGCATTGAATCTGTAGATTACATTTGATAGCATAGTCATTTTCACAATATTGATTCTTCCAACCCAGGAACATGGAATATCTCTCCATATGTTTATGTCATCATTGATTTCTTTCATCACTGCCTGTATATAACAGTTTTCTGTATATAACTCTTTTCTCTCCCTGCTGCTGCTAAGTTGCTTCAGTCGTGTCCAACTCTGTGCAACCCCATAGACGGCAGCCCACCAGGCTCCCCTGTCCCTGGGATTCTCCAGGCAAGAACACTGGAGTGGGTTGCCATTTCCTTCTCCAATGCCTGGATAGGTATTTTTGCTGCAATGGTAAATGGCATTGCTTCCTTAATTTCTCTTTCTGATATTTCATTGGTGATAGGAATGCAAGTGATTCCAAACTCACTTTTAAGAATCCTATTGCACAAATTAAAACAAAGAAAATTCCCATACATATTATATTTTTCCTGAATAATTCCATATTTTGGTCTTGCTCAAATTCAGATTGAAATGACAATTATCATATTTTCTGCAGCTTTCTTAAAGGACTATGTTTTATTTTCCCTAGTCTTTCATATTTTAGAATCTGAGATGATCTGAGATGGGGAAAGCATTCTTCTCCCATTTCATTGATCCTTACACATGATGATATATCTGTCCTTTTAGATCATGCAATTTAACTGTTTCCACAACATCTGTTCTGGCTTCTATTTTCTTATGATCTCTTCCTTTTTTTTCTGCTTTGTCTCCAGTACTTAAATAATCTTAACAACTGAAATATCTGAAATAATCTGAACAACCAGAACACCATTACCCATATTCTTAAAGTCTTTTCCCTTCCACTTGTTCACACTCAATATATTTCAATTACTTCTGTACATATATGTAAGTTGATTGTCAGCATCACTCATAGGGCTTCACATTTAAATATTAAAACAAAAATTTCTTTCTCTGACCATAACTCCATACATTTTCCGCCTCCTCCTCCTCTTTGACAACACTGATCCTTCCATATTTTTGACCCTTCTAACATCTTCATATAAAACTTTTATCCTTTCCACTTTCTCCTTACTGTTCTCTATTCGTCAACTTTAGAAAAACTCTTGTTGACATCACGCATTCTGTTCTGTTCTTTAAACTAGTGGAATCTCTTAACAAAGCCGAACCTTAGATCAACATTTGTTTGCTCCCTTTTAATTCCAAGTTATTTAGTAGTTCAATAGAAAAGTACATAACCATGTTGGCTACTGTTAAATTATAAATTTAAAACTCAGTTAGGCCTGAAAAAACTGTTTGGGATTCTTATGAATAACTGATATCAATCACATGGCTCTTCCATAACATGAAAGGCAATAGAAACAATTATGCCTGATGATGGAATGAACAGTCTCTTAAATGAAGTATGTTTATCTGAATCTATGTGAATATACTGAGAAGGCAATGGCACAGCACTCCAGTACTCTTGCCTGGAAAATCCCATGGATGGAGGAGCCTGGAAGGCTGCAGACCATGGGGTCGCTAAGAGTCAGACATGATTGAGCGACTTCACTTTCACTTTTCTCTTTCATGCACTGGAGAAGGAAATGGCAACCCACTCCAGTGTTCTTGCCTGGAGAATCCCAGGGACGGAGGAGCCTGATGGGCTGCTGTCTATAGGGTCACACAGAGTTGGACACGACTGAAGCAACTTAGCATGTGAATATAATTGCTTTTTAGATATTATTTTAGAAATAGGAAGGAAATAAAATACAGCTAGTTTAGAAAACTGAACATCACCTATGGTACTTCAAATGTATGTTCTTCATTCAGTGGATGTAACTGGAATATGTGAGGAAACTATGTAATATATACTCTAGTGACTTTTAAAGCTTTATTCAATTAGAAATGATAGGCAAAAAATAAACTTTTGACAGAGGACTGAAGAATATTATATATAGGTTAATATAGTTTCTTCTTGCACAACAACAAAAATACCCTTTAATTTGAAATCATTTCTAAATTCCAGAAGCACATGTAGTAGAAAAAAAACAAGTAAACATTAAGAAGATTCATATTTTGATAGCTAGTTTAATTGTTATACGTGTGTTTATAAAAATCAGATCATGTATACTTATTATTTTGCTTCATATTTTTCCATACACAAATATTGTAACTCTGTTTCTGAATTAAGATTTTTCTACACTATCATTTTTAATGATGTGACATCATTCCATAATATCAATTCTTGAAAAACAGTTAAGCAATTTACTTTTAATTTCAGTTCATGCCAGGTTATACATATTAGGAATAATGCTTCAATAAGCATCCATAAACAAATAGTTTCCTGAACTTTAATATTTTTAGAATTGATAAGGTTCTATTTAGAAAATTTACTAATAATAGCAGTCTAGGTTTTTAATATCTGTTAAATAATAAATTTAATATTTTAATATGTTTAAATAATTCTCCAGAAATTTTCTACTAATATATTTCTTTATTTTGTGATTTTCTTAGTAGCATTTCATTGTTTATAGCAAACTTTATTGTAAGAATATGTTGTATGCGGTACATATAACATACAAAATATGTTAATCAACTATAAATGTAATTGATGAGGTTTTTGGTCAACAGCAGGCCATTGTAGCTAATTTTTTAGGGAATCACAGATTATTGACTGTGCAAGAGTTAGTGCCCCGAGACCTCATGCTGTTTAGGAGATCATCCCTTGAAAAATGTGGTAAAGAAGAATATGAAAGTGGTAAGGAAGTGGTAAGGAAGAATATGAAAAATTCGCAACAAGACTAGTAATCAGAGAAGTAAAAATGTTTAATTCATAATGTGGCAAAAAATACACTCAATAAAGTGTTTTTTTAATGAAAAATTCCAAATATTGGAAAGGACTGACTTTCATACATACTTGTTGCAAGTATAAACTTATACAAGTATTTTAGAAAATTGTTCATGGTTTCTTAAAAAATTTAAACGTATATCTACCCTATAATCCAGAAATTTCACTTTAGGTATATATCCAAGAGCACAGAGAATGATGTGTACATTGCAGCATTATTGATAATTGTTCATTCACTAAGTCCTGTCTAACTTTTTGTGATCCCATGGACTTCAGAATGCAAGTTTTCTCTGTCCTTCACTATCTTCTGGAGTTTACTCAAACTCAAGTCTGTTGAGTCAGGGATATTATTTAACCACTTCATGGTCTGCCGCCCCCTTCTTTTGCCTTCACTCTTAGCCAGCATCACAGCCTTTTTCAATAAGCCAGCTCTTTAGATCAGATGGTTAAAGTATTGGAGCTTCAGTTTCAGCATCAGTCGTGCCAATGAATATTCAAGGTTGACTTCCTTTAATTGATTTGATCTCCTTGCTGTCCAAGGGATTCTCAAGAGACTTCTCCAGCACCACAATTTGAAAGCATTAATTCCTCAGTGCTCTGCCTTCTTTATAGTCAAACTTTCACATCCATACATGACTACTGGAAAAACCATAGTTTGGTTGCCCTGACTTTCTTCCGAGGAGCAAGTGTCTTTTAATTTCATGGCTGCAGTCACCATCTGCAGTGATTTTGGAGCCCAAGAAAATAAAATCAAAAGTAAATGATTTAGTGGTGGTGGCATCAGCATTTTGACAAGGTTTTTCCTTCTTTGTTACACTAGAGTTGATAATCCATTTCACATTACTGGACTTATCTAACTGTTGACCAATAATAACAGAAAAAAAAAATCCATAAAACTCTGAAAGGCAAAACTTTACTTTGCCATGTGCTAGCAACATTTTTCTATAACATTTGTGTTATCTTACATATCTAATCTAGAAATGATTAAGGATGGATGAGAAGATATTTGGAAGTTATAGAAAAAATACTACCCTGTTTTATGTAAAGTACTTGAGCATTCTCAAATCTCGAAGGGTGCTTGAGGTCATGGAACTGACAATCTACTAAATTGTTGTTGTTCAGTCTCTGTCATGTCCGATTCTTTGTGACCCCGTGGACTACATACAGGCTCTCTATCCTTCACCATATCCCAGAGTTTGCTCAAGCTCATGTCCAATGAGTCAATGATGCTGTACAACCATGTCATCCTCTGTCATCTCCTTCTCCTTCTGCCTTCAATCTTTCCCAGCATCAGGGTCTTTTCCAAAGATTCAGCTCTTTGTATCAGGTGGCCAGAGTATTGCAGCTTCAGCCTCATCATCAGTCCCTCCAATGAATATTAAGCATTGATTTCATTTGGAATTGACTGGTGTGATTCCCTTGCTGTTCAAAGAATTCTTAAGAGACTTCTCCAACAACACAGTTCAAAAGCATCAATTCTTCAGTGCTCAGCCTTCTTTATGGTCCAACTCTCACATCTATACATGACTACTGGAAAAAATCATAGCCTTGACAATATGGACCTTTGTCAGCAAAGTAATGTCTCTGCTTTTTAATACACTGTCTAGTTTTATCATAGCTTTTCTTCCAAGGAGCAAGCATATTTTAGTTTCATGGCTGCAGTCACCATCTGCAGTAATTTTGGAGCCTAAGAAAATAAAGTCTGTCACTATTTGCCTTGCTTCCCCATCTGTTGGTCACAAAGTGACAGGACCAGATGCCATGATGTTAGTTTTTTTGAATGTTGAGTTTAAACTAGGTTTTTCACTCTTCTCTTTCACCTTCATCAGGAGTTTCTTTAGTTCCTCTTCACTTTCTGCCATAAGGGTGGTGTCATCTGCATATCTTAGATTATTGATATTTCTCCACCAATCTTATTTCCAGCTTCAGCTTCATCAAGCCAGGCATTTTGCAACATATACTCTGCATATAAGTTAAATAAGCAGGGTGACAATATGCAGCCTTTATGTACTGCTTTCCCAATTTTGAATCATTCCATTGTTTCATGACCAGTTCTAACTATTGCTTCTTGACCTGCATGCAGGTTTCTCAGGAAGCAGGAAAGGTGTTCTGGTATTCCTATCTCTTGAAGAATTTCTGCAATATGTTGTGATTCACACAGTCAAAGGCTTTGGCTCAGTCAACAAAACAGAAGAAAGATATTTTTCTGGAATTTTCTTGCTCTTTCTATGATCTGGATGTTGGCATTTTGATCTCTGGTTTCTCTGCATTTTCTAAATCCAGCTTGTACATCTGGATGTTCTCAGTTCACATACTATTGAAACAAAGCTTGAAGGATTTTGGGCATTACCTTTCTTGCATGTGAAATGAGTGCAATTTTGTGGTAGTTTGAATATTCTTGAAAACTGACTTTTTGCACTCTGTGGCCACTGCTGAGTTTTCCAAATTTGCTGGCATACTGAGTGCAGCACTTTCACAACATCATCTGTTAGGATTTGAAATGGCTCAGCTAATATTCCATCACCTCCACTATTTTTGCTCATGGTGATACTTCCAAAGGCCCACTTGACTTTACACTCCAGGATGTCTGGCTCCAGGTGACTGATCACACCCTCGTGGTTATCTGGGTGATTAAGATCGTTTTTGTATAGTTCTTCTGTGTATTATTGCCACCTCTTCTTCATATCTTTTTCTTCTGGTAAGTCCTTATCATTTCTGTCCTTTACTGTGCCCATCCTTGGATGAAATATTCCCTTGGTATCCCTAATTTTCTTGATGAAATATCTAGTCTTTCCCATTCTATTGCTTTCCTTTATTTCTTTGCATTGTTCACTTAGGAAGGCTTTCTTATCTCTCCTTGCTATTCTTTGGAACTCTGCATTCAGATGGGTATATCTTTGCTTTTTTCCTTTGCCTCTTGCTTCTCTTCTTTTCTCAGCTATTTGTAAGGCCTCTTCAGACAATCATTTTGCCTCTTTGCATTTCCTTTTCTTGGGGATGATTTTTATCACTGCCTCCTGTACAATGTTACAAACCTTTTTCCATAGCTTTTCAGGCACTCTCTCTACCAGATCTCATTCCCTAATTCTATTCATCACTTCCACTGTATAGCTGTAAGGGATTTTATTTAGGTCATACCTGAATGGTCTAGTGGTTTTCTCTACTTTCTTCAATTTAAGTCTGAATTTTGCAATAAGGAGTTCATGATCTGAGCCACAGTCAGCTCCATGTCTTGTTTTTATTAACTATATAGAGTTTCTCCATCTTTGGGTGTAAAGAATATAATCAGTATTTCAGTATTGACCATCTTACGATGTTCATGTTTAAAGTCATCTCTTGTGTTGTTGAAGAGGTTGTTTGTTATGACAAATGTGTTCTCCTGTAAACTCTGTTAGCCTTTGCCCTGATTCATTTTGTACTCCGAGGCCAATCTTGCCTGTTCCTTCAGGTATCTCTTGACTTCCTATTTTTGCTTTCCAGTCCCCAATGATAAAAATGACATTTTAAGCTAAACAGAAAATTAACAAGGAAACACAAACTTTAAACGATACAATAGACCAGTTAGACCTAATTGATATCTATAGGACATTTCATCCCAAAACAATGAATTTCACCTTTTTCTCAAGCACACATGGAACCTTCTCCAGGATAGATCACATCCTGGGCCATAAAGCTAGCCTTGGTAAATTCAAAAAAATATAAATCATTCCAAGCATCTTTT
>NW_011494818.1:150901-151427 GCF_000754665.1 Bison bison bison | reverse complement strand
AATGCAAAAGAAACAAAAGAGACCATAGCAAAAATCAACAAAGCCAAAAGCTGGTTCTTTGAAAGGATAAATAAAATTGACAAACCATTAGCCAGACTCATCAAGAAACAAAGGGAGAAAAATCAAATCAATAAAATTAGAAACGAAAATGGAGAGATCACAACAAACAACACAGAAATACAAAGGATCATAAGAGACTATTATCAACAATTATATGCCAATAAAATGGACAACGCGGAAGAAATGGACAAATTCTTAGAAAAGTACAACTTTCCAAAACTCGACCAGGAAGAAATAGAAAACCTTAACAGACCCATCACAAGCACGGAAATTGAAACTGTAATCAAAAATCTTCCAGCAAACAAAAGCCCAGGTCCAGACGGCTTCACAGCTGAATTCTACCAAAAATTTAGAGAAGAGCTAACACCTATCCTGCTCAAACTCTTCCAGAAAATTGCAGAGGAAGGTAAACTTCCAAACTCATTCTATGAGGCCACCATCACCCTAATACCAAAACCTGACAAAG
>NW_011494818.1:150621-150801 GCF_000754665.1 Bison bison bison | reverse complement strand
GTATAATGTGATAGTTACAGATCTACAGGATTATTTCATTACCATTCCCCTGGCTGTCCAGGATTGTAAAGGGTTTGCTTTCAGTCTCCCTTCAGCTAATTTTAAACAACCCTATCAGATCAGATCAGATCAGATCAGTCACTCAGTCGTGTCCGACTCTTTGCGACCCCATGAATCGCA
>NW_011494818.1:143150-150521 GCF_000754665.1 Bison bison bison | reverse complement strand
CACTGATGAACATAGATGCAAAAATCCTAAACAAAATTCTAGCAATCAGAATCCAACAACACATTAAAAAGATCATACACCATGACCAAGTGGGCTTTATCCCAGGGATGCAAGGATTCTTCAATATCTGCAAATCAATCAATGTAATACACCACATTAACAAATTGAAAAACAAAAACCATATGATTATCTCAATAGATGCAGAGAAAGCCTTTGACAAAATTCTACACCCATTTATGATAAAAACTCTCCAGAAAGCAGGAATAGAAGGAACATACCTCAACATAATAAAAGCTATATATGACAAACCCACAGCAAACATTATCCTCAATGGTGAAAAATTGAAAGCATTTCCTCTAAAGTCAGGAACAAGACAAGGGTGCCCACTTTCACCATTACTATTCAACATAGTTTTGGAAGTTTTGGCCACAGCAATCAGAGCAGAAAAAGAAATAAAAGGAATCCAAATTGGAAAAGAAGAAGTAAAACTCTCACTATTTGCAGATGACATGATCCTCTACATAGAAAACCCTAAAGACTCCACCAGAAAATTACTAGAACTAATCAATGATTATAGTAAAGTTGCAGGATATAAAATCAACACACAGAAATCCCTTGCATTCCTATACACTAATAATGAGAAAACAGAAAGAGAAATTAAGGAAACAATTCCATTCACCATTGCAACGAAAATGACATTTTATTTGGTGTTAGTTCTAAAAGGTCTTGCAGGTTTTCATGTGCTATTTTTTTTTCACATGGTTGCAAAAGTTATGTTTCAATTTCAAGTCCAATTTCAACTCTATTAGGCTTTGTTGTTATTTAAAAGTTTTCCAGAAGCTTTATGTAAGACTACTTTTCAGATTTCAGTAGCAGAGCCTGGTATCCAAAGAATCACGTAAAATGAGATTTGAAGTAGTGGGAGAAGGAGCTTTGAGTAAGCAACTGTCAGGTGCCGGAGTCCAGCTTCAGCAGCCAGGGGATCAGCCTGAAGGGATGAGCGGTGTCGATGGGAAATAATGTAGCCTCTGACTCGAGGTATGGGACCACATGTTCATTTCAAGCATCAGGTCTTCTTTTATACTTTTTCAAAAGCATTAGGTCAGAGGTTTTACATTTTCAGCTCCCCCTCATCCAGATTTTTTATCTCCTTGTTGTCCTTCAAACAGAGTTCCTGCTTCAGAGATTCTTTCAGAATTGTGTTTACTTGTGATTACACTGTAACTCATGCTTATGTCTGGGCTGCATACAACATTCCTCAGTTTATTTCTTATCTTTTTAAATCCTGCTTGCCCCTAGTATCCTAAGCTCACTATCTCCTAAAAAGGCTTCTAACTATTCTTAATTATTCCTAAACCCTAAACTCAGCAAACTTCTTTTGCCATAAACATTTCCCTCACAAACAGGTCTCAGATAACAATCCTTCCCATGGCCTGAAGCTGTGGCCTACGTGCTCATCCTGGGACATTCTTTGCAAAAATCCTTGAACAAATGTCAATGGTTAATTTATAGATTATTTTCTGGGCACAACTTCAGAAAGCTTTTGCTTTCTCATACTTCTCTCAAGAACAATAAGCACCTTAACATTCCTTCCAGCCAACTCAGCCGAAGAAAGGAAAGAACAAGTCAGGATCACAAATCTTAACTCCTTCATCCCAGGACCATGCCTGCAGAATGAGGAGAGGAGGCTGGGGCCGTGCCTCCATTTTGTCAGTAATGCCTAACGCAGCTCCTGACAGTCAGGGTCTACCACAGTAGACAATACCGTGACTCATTTAATTAAAAGTTTCTAACTTTGAGGTAATGTTTAGAAAAGCCATACAACCCATGATTTTATTGGAAATTTCTCCAAGGCCTCAAATCTAAATGTGATGGTATTTGTAGATAACAAATGGATATGTGTTTTATATACATATTTTTAAAAGAGAACAAACAAGGGGAAATTAGAGGTCATCTGAAGAATTGATGCTTTTGAACTGTGGTATTGGAGAAGACTCTTGAGAGTCCCTTGGACTGCAAGGAGATACAGCCAGTCCATTCTAAAGGAGATCAGCCCTGGGTGTTCTTTGGAAGGAATGATGCTAAAGCTGAAACTCCAGTACTTTGGCCACCTCATGTGAAGAGTTGACTCATTGGAAAAGACTCTGATGCTGGGAGGGATTGGGGGCAGGAGGAAAAGGGGATGACAGAGGATGATGGCTGGATGGCATCACCGACGCAATGGACATGAGTTTGAGTGAACTCCGGGAGATGGTGATGGACAGGGAGGCCTGGCATGCTGCAATTCATGGAGTCACAAAGAGTCGGACATGACTGGGCAACTGAACTGAACTGACTTCTTTTCAAGAAGGTGTAGTTGCCAAGGTGGTTTACTTATGAGTTTTCATCTTAAAGGTGGAATTTATCAATTTATTTATTCAATATTTATTGAAAGGTTCATATTTCACTTTCATTCCTTTTCTCTCAGTTCAGTCGCTCAGTCATGTCAGACTCTTTACAACCCCATGGACTGCAGCACACCAGGCTTCTCTCTCCATCATCAACTCCCAGAGGTTATTCAAACTCGTGTCTATCAAGTCGGTGATGCCATCCAACTATCTCATCCTCTATCATCCCCTTCAATCTTTCCCAGCATCAGGCTCTTTTCAAATTAGTTCTTCGCATCAGGTGGCCAAGGTATTGGAGTTTTAGCTTCAGCATCAGTCCTTTCAATAAATATTCGGGACTGATTTCCTTTAGGATTGAATGGCTGGGTTTCCTTGAAGTCCAAGGGACTCTCAAGAGTTTTCTCCAACACCACAGTTCAAAGCATCAGTTCTTCAGTGGTCAGCTTTCTTTATACTCCAACTCTCACGTCCATACATGACTACTGGAAAAACCATAGCTCTGACTAGACGGACCTTTGTTGGCAAAGAAATGTGTCTGCTTTTTAATACGCTGTCTAGGTTGGTCATAGCTTTTTTCCAAGGAGAAAGCATCTTTTAATTTCATTGCTGCAGTCACCATCTGCAGTGATTTTTGACATCCCCCCAAAAATTAAGTCTGCCACTGTTTCCATTGTTTCCCTATCTATTTGCCATGTAGTGATGGGACCAGATGCCATGATCTTAATTCACTGTATATTGAGTTTTAAGCCATATTTTCACTCTCATCTTTCACTTTCATGAAGAGGCTCTTTAGTTCTTTGCTTTCTACCATAAGGGTGGTATTATCTGCATATCTGAGGTTATTGATGTTTCTCCCAGCAACCTTGATTCTAGCTTGTGCTTTTCTCTACTAATGATTAAATATATGCTTACTAATATATTATCTTCCTTGCATCCCTACCAATTACCCTGCTTGTTTTATAATTTTTATGAAATGTTGGAGATGAATCACTCACATTGCTATTTTAGTTCTTTTGCTTCTATATATAAGCTTGAGTTCCTTTTATCTTTGAAACATGCTTCTAAACATCAATATGATGTTAACTTTTAGAAAGGAATTGGGTAACCATCTATCTTGTTCTGTATGCTAGAGAAGTTTAAACCTCCAAAGAATAGTTTGTTATGTATGTCTTGAAACATATTGATTTTTATCTTAACTGAGCCCAGAAACATTTTGTAGATAGTTGCTTGCCAATTGCTTCCCATATATATTGCTGCATTTTTTCTTCTTAAACTAATTAAATCAATATATTTTTCAACACTCACTAAGTCTCAGAATATGCCCAATAAAAAGCATGATAAAAGATCTACATTAAAACTCATTAATTGGAAATTCAAAATTCAACGTTCAAAAATAACATAAAATCTTCCAGGGAAGAAAAAATTGACACTCAAAAACAATCTAAACAAAGGCTTAATAATAGAATAGCATTTCACTTTCCAAATATTGATAATCTTTCTATCTCAGAGGAAATTATCTGTACTATGCATCTATATATACCTAGTTAAATATCAAATCACTGTAAGGTTTAATTGAAGCAAACAAACTTGTTTCTATTAATATTTGGCACAGACACAGTTTCAAGAGCCATAATAAAAAAGAAGCAGCAGAGAAAAGTCCTGAGATCTGGAAAGCAAGAGATTCACTTAGTAAAGAACTAGGAGATTCACAGTGTGATGATGAAGGGAAAGCACAGCAAAAGTTCTGTGCTGAAGACCTAGAGAGCAATCAATCCTGATTGCTGAAGAGGGCCAAAATCTCTAGAAGTATATCCTCTTATATATGAAACTGACCAAGTATCTGCTGTTTACATTTTGGTCAGAAAAATCAAGAGTGGCTAACTGAAGTAATGGTACTAAGTAAGAATGTAAAAAGTATGTTGCCAGCTCCAGGAAAATAAAATGTAAAATAAAGTCTCTTATCTCTGATGAGGTTCAGATATGGATAATGCCTACATTATCATAGTGAGGCATATATTGATTATTGATAAGACAAAATGTATGGTTTAACAACTTTGGAAAGATGTGGGCATAATTAAAAGGTTTGTCAGAGAGCTAACTCTTCATTTTACATAATGAAAAATAAATAAATGAAGTCTAAAATGATTTACATTTATTACCATTATAATAATTCCCTATATAATTGTTATCTATATTTTACAGTTTTGTGCCTGCTCAGTAACTTCAGTCATGTCTGACTCTGCAACTCTGTGGACTGTAGTTCATCAGGCTCCTCTGACAATGAGATTCTCCAGGCAAGGATACTGAAATGGGTTACCATGCCCTCCTCCAGGAGATCTTCCCAACCCAGGGATCAAACTTGCATCTCCTGTATCTCCTGCATTGCAGGAAGATTATTTACCCACTGAGCTGCCTGGGAATTCCATAATTTACAGATAAAGAACCATTTTTAGGAAAACTCTGCTCATAATAATAGTATAACATGGATTTATATATAGCAGATACTATCCACAAAGGCAGAGAAAAAACAATGAAATTCAAGCCAGTATTTCATGGAGTTAGTCAATGAGTGTTCTAATTTTCAGTAAGACTTCAGGCAGTGAAAGCCCAATAGACATGCAGATTATTTCAACTATGAAAGACTTAATTTTAAAAGTGTAGTAATATAGACACACATTTTTAAAATGTGTTTTGATATATTTAAATATATTCTTATACTGCAAAAGTAAATATTCAAGAAATGAAAAAAAAATATAAAGGAAAATCCAGTAATTTGCCTTTCTTCAACAATAGACAAATTAAATTATTGCAGCCTTTTCTAAGTTTTGTTTTTCTAGTATTCTAAGAAAATGCATTTAAATTTCAGATAACTGCTTTAGGCCTGCTATCTTTCAATTTATTTCACTGCATGAGTGTTATTATTTGTGTTCATTAAGAATCACTGTACTCTGAAGTTGTCATAAGTAAATACAAGCCAGAGGCAATGGTGCTTTGATACTATTTCTATATACCTCTGAAAAAATATTCTGAAGAAATGTCATTTATAAAAATAGCATATTAATTTGTGCTTGCTTTCTCTGTTCAATGAACAATGTAATAATAAATGAAATTATTTTAATATATTTTCTTGATCTATTTTAATCATATTGTATATTTACCATCTGATTTATGCTAAATTATGTTGCTTTTAGAGGTAAATCCAAATTACAATATTTTATTTGGAAGAACAAGAAGATTCATGCTTTGGCTTAGATAGCATGTAGGCTTTGTGTCAAGATTATCTGTTTTCTCTTTGCTACTATACATGATGCTTCAGAGTTGAATATAACACAGGGGTAATTGTCCATATAAATTGTTTCTCTCAAAACTTTTTGGGTAAGAAGAAAACATGTAGGAATTCAATAGACCTGTTTTATCTTACTCAAACAGAGGAACTTAAATGAGAACAAAACAGAAATACTGGGCTTCCCTGGTGCTGCTGTTGCTGCTGCTAAGTCGCTTCAGTAGTATCCAACTCTATGCGACCCCATAGACGGCAGCACACCAGGCTCTGCCATCCCTGGGATTCTCCAGGAAAGAACACTGGAGTGAGTTGCCACTTTCTTCTCCAAAACATGAAAGTGAAAAGTGAAAGTGAAGTCGCTCTCAGTCCTGTCCAACTCCTAGCAACCCTATGGACTGCAACCTACCAGCCTCCTCCATCCATGGGATTTTCCAGGCAAGAGTACTAGAGTGGGGTGGGGCTTCCCTGGTGGCTCAGTGATAAAGAATATGTCTGCCAATGAAGTAGATATGGGTTCAATCCCTGGTCCTGGAAGATCCCATATGCCATGAAGTAACTAATACTTTGTGCCACACTATTGATTCTGTGTTCTACATACCTGAGTCTGCAACTTCTGAGCCCATGAGCTACAACTAGTGAAGCTCCTGAGTCCTAGAGCCCATGATCTGCAACAAGAAGACACTTCAATGAGAAGCTGGCCCACTGTAACTAGAGAGTTGGAGAAGGAAATGGCAACCCACTCCAGTACTCTTGCTTGGAAAGTCCTATGGACAGAGGAACCTGGTAGGCTACAGTCTGTGGGGTCACAAAGAGTCTGACATGACTGAGCGACTTCACTTTCCTGAGTAGCCCTGACTCAACTCAAGTAGAGAAAATACCTTATGAAAATGAAGACCCAGCACAGCACAGCCATAAATAAATAAATGAATAAATAAAATTATAGAAAAACAGGAATGCCTGTTTAATATCATAATTATCCTTAGTATTTTCCACTTTTGTTGTTCTTCAGTCTTTCAGTCATGTCTGATTCTTTGTGATACCATGGACTGCAGTACACCAAGCTTCCCTGTTTTTCAATACCTCCCAAGTTTGCTTAAACTCACATCCATTGAGTTGGTGATGACATCCAACCATCTCATCCTCTGTCATCCCCTTATCCTTCTGCCTTCAATCTTTCCCAGCATCAGGGTCTTCTCAATGAGTCAGCTCTTCACATCAGGTAGCCACAGTATCAGAGCTTCTGCATCAGTCCTTCCAATGAATATTCAGAGTTGACTTCCTCTAGGATTGATTGATTTGATCTTCTTTATGACCAATGGACTCTCAAGAGTCTTCTCCTGCACCACAGTTTGAAAGCATCAATTCTTAAATGCTCAGTCATATTTATGATCCAATTTTCACATCTACATGTGACTACTGGAAAAACCGGAGCTTTGACTATACCGATCTTTGTCAGCAAAGTGATGTCTCTACATTTTAATACATTGTCTAGGTTTGTCATAACTTTTATTCCAAGGAGCAAGCTTCTTTTCATTTCATGGCTGCAGTAACCATACCCAGTGATTTTGATGATAAGAAAATAAAGTCTGTCACTCTTTCCTTTTTTTTTTTTTTTTTCCCATATATCAGCCATGAAATGATGGGACCAGACACTATGATCTTAGTTTTCTGAATGTTAAGTTTTAAACCAGCTTTTTCACT
>NW_011494818.1:139774-143050 GCF_000754665.1 Bison bison bison | reverse complement strand
GAGTGCTGCTGCTGCTGCAAAGTCATTTCAGTCGTGTCCGACTCTGTGCAACCCCATAGATGGCAGCCCACCAGGCTCCCCCATCCCTGGGATTCTCCAAGCAAGAACACTAGACTGGGTTGCCATGCCCTTCTCCAGGGGATCTTCCCAACCCAGGGATTGAACCCACTTTTCTTACATCTCCTGCACTGGCAGGCAGGTTCTTTACTACTAGTGCCACCTGATGTACTCTGCATATAAGTTAAATAAGCAGTGTGACAGTATACGACCTTGATGTACTCCTTTTCCAATTTTGAACCAGGCTATTATTCCATGTCCGGTTTTAACTGTTGCTTCTTGACATGCATACAAGTTTCTCAGGAGGAAGGTAAAGGGGTCTGGTATTTCCATCTCTTGAAGAATTTTCCATAGTTTGTTTTGACCCATACAGTCAACAGCTTTAGCATAGTCAATGAAACAGAAGTAGATTTTTTTTTTCTGGAATTCCATTGCTCTCTCTATGATCCAATGAATGTTGGCAATTTGATTTCTGCTTCCTCTGACTTTTCTTAATCCAGCTTATACATCTGGAAGTTCTTGGTGACATACTGCTGAAGCCTAGCTTGAAGGACTTTAAACATTACCTTGCTAGCATGTGAAATGAGTGCAAATACATGGTAGCATGAAGATTCTTTGGCATTATCCTTCTTTGGGATTGGAATGAAAACCAACCTTTTTCAGTCCTGTGGCCACTGCTGAGTTTTCCAATTTTGCTAGCATATTAAGTTCATCACTTTAACAGCATCATCTTTTAGGATTTGAAATAACTCAGTTGGAATTTAATCACCTCCACTAGCTTTGCTTGTAGTAATGCTTTCTAAGGCCCCCTTGACTTCACACCCCAGGATGTCTGGCTCTAAGGGAGTGACCACATGAGCGTGGTTATCTGGGTCATTAAGATCTTTTTTGTACAGTTCTTCTTTGTATTCTTACCACCTCTTCTTAATATCTTCTGCTTTTGTTAGGTCCATACCATTTCCATCCTTTATTGTGCCCATCTTTGCATGAAATTGTCCCTTGATATCTCTAATTTTCTTGAGGTCTCTAGTCTTTTCCATTCTATTATTTTTATTTCTTTGCATTGTTCACTAAAGAAGGCTTTCTTATTGCTCTTTGTTATTCTTTGGAACTCTGCATTCAGATAAGTATATCTTTGCTTTTCTCTTTTGTCTTTTGCTTCTCTTCTTGTCTCAGCTATTTGTAAGGCCTCCCCAGACAACATTTTGCCTTTTTACATTGTTTTTACTTGAGGATTGTTTGGGCACCATCTCCTCTACAAGGTTAGGACCCTCCATTCATAGTTCTTCAGGCAACCTATCAGATCTAATCCCTTGAATCTATTTGTCAGTTCCTGTGTATAATCATAAGAGATTTTATTTAGGCCTTATCTGAATAGTATAGTGGTTTTTCTCTGCTTTCTTCAAGTTGCCTAACATTTGCAATAAAGAGCTCATGATTCCATATATATCTGTATGCATATGTGTTTATATATGTATATTTGTGTATGTATAAATGCATCAGATGATAATAAGAAAAATTCTTTTGGTCATAGTAACTCTGGAATTTTCAAGAAAGAAAATACATTTTACTGCTTTACCAATTTGTGTATAGTAAAAAAGGAAAATAACTGCTATCCATTCTATATTTGTTTCATCAGCTGAGAGGCTTGAGCCTGAAATGAAACTTCCACCAAAAATTGAATGACCTCATGAGGTGTAATGTTGAAAATTCAAGCTGTTATGTAATATATCTAGTAAACATGCCTGATGTAGGATACCATGTGGAAGTCTCATGAAAATCATTATTCTATAGCTAGGCCTGATGGTAACACTGAGAAAGAAGGGGGTAGTTGACTCTGTCAATGGCGATTAAGAAAGTCTTTAAGAGTTCTTCTGATTCTACTGGTAAGTGACTAAGGCTAAAAGTTCAACCCCTATTTATTTATCTGCTTTGCTATCATGAACAATTTCACTTAAATTGCCTTTATTAAATCTAGTCTGAAAATGATGTATAATTTCAATTAAGCCATTCAGTTGAGGCTAGTACTCACAGAACTCAAGTTATCATTTTGTTCTCACCTAATTATTTTGAACCACTAGACTTCTATATTGCACTGCTTTTTACTTTACCTTTGTATTTGCAAAAAGTTTACTTAAAAAGATTCTAGAGTCATAGAAAATTAGGCTGCTTTCAAAAATGCTGAATTTTTTCATGGAATAATTTGTATTTTTAGAAACTCTGAGTCTGTTTTATATGATTCACCGGGAGACCTGAAAAGACAGGTCTTTAATGTCAACACCAATCATAGCATCAGTTCAGTTCAGTTCAGTCACTCAGTTGTGTCTGACTCTTTGCAACCCCATGAACCACAGCACACCAGGCCTCCCTGTCCATCACCAACATAGCCAAATAACTATATTGTGGACACAACTGCTTATTTCCCTCAAGAATAGGAAAATTCATCCTTGTATAGTTCAATGGCTGTGTTCAGTATTTATCACTGAATATCTGGAATAAATATTATTGATTAGTGGATTGTGAATCAGCCCACTCTGCTAGTCATATGTAGAGATGTCTTTGGTGACATAAATGGCATGTATTTCAAAAAATATAATCCCGACCCTTCAACAAACTGACATTTCAGAATGACAAGTATCTTTCTATGTGCTGCTGCTGCTAAGTAACTTCAGTCATGTCCGACTCTGTGCAACCCCATAGATGGCAACCCACCAGGCTCCCCCGTCCTGGGATTCTTCAGGCAAGAACACTGGAGTGGTGCGGGGAGCCGGTGAGGCATTCCACTCGTGACAAAGGTCATGAGGAAGGAGGCTCGGCATACGCAAAGGCGGGATCGAGCCTCAGGAGTCCCCCCGGATATTCTCGAGCATTTTCCCCCAAAAAACCAGAGTCTGCCTACTTTATTGCTTTGTGCTCTCACCTCTGACTTTACTGGGGGCTGTCCCCTACCACCATCTCTCTCTCTCTCTGTCAAAGAGTTAACTTACAGCTCCAATTAATAAAGTTCCTGGGCAATTAGGAGTGTTTAAATCCAAACCCCTCAGATGGCTCTCTAACTCGCCTGACAAGTTTACCCGGACTCCTGCAGCTATGCATACGATTGTTTACAGTCTCCTAGCCTCCAGAGGCACGGGAAGCTTAAGATATTCAAATAGCTTAGAGCCTCTCAGAGAGTTAAAAACTGTCAGAATAAACTAGTAAAGGATTTCATTGATGAGT
>NW_011494818.1:138588-139586 GCF_000754665.1 Bison bison bison | reverse complement strand
CAAGAGTCATAAAATGTTAGTAGGCCTTCTGGCCAGAAGATGATGTAAATCACCTAAACCATTTGTATACGATACATTTGCAGGAAAGAAACCTTGGTTTTTGATAAGAACCAAAGACTGCTGACTTTGCATCCCCTATTATCCTCTATGTGTAACTTAGGGTATAAAAGCCCCTGTTAAAAATAAAGCTATGGGCCTTGCTCACCAACGCTTGGTCTCCCCATGTCATTCTTTCTTTTAACTTCCAGCTGAGTCTCCATCTGGAGCGCGGAACCCACCACGCTTACTAATCATGCCTGGGCTTCTAAGACCCACTCGAGAAGGTGTCTAGGGTGAGACACCTTCCGCTATTCGAGAGGGCGCCTGCGGCCTACGTAAGTGGTGCAAACTTCTTGAAGTTTTATTGGTCTCCCGCGTAAACCAAGCTACTCAGCTTCTTTTCTCCACTGAATTTTCCTACTGAGCTATCCTCATTCTATTGTTCTCTATATCTCTAATTAGCATATAAATAGTTGCCGACGCCGTCTCCCCTTCGAATACCCTGGATCAGCCGGGGCTGGTCCTCGGCAGAGTGGGTTGCCATTTCCTTCTCCAATGCATGGAAGTAAAAAGTGAAAGTGAAGTCACTCAGTCGTGTCCGACCCTCAGCGACCCCATGGGCTGCAGCCTTCCAGGCTCCTCCATCCATGGGATTTTTCAGGCAAGAGTACTGGAGTGGGGTGCCATTGCCTTCTCCAATCTTTCTATTGGGCCTAGAAAAAATTTTATAAACATTTGGAAATTACTGTTTCTAATCTTGCCAGTATTTTGTGCTAAGATTATTTAAAATCAGCATGACATTTATGTTGCTAAGCTGCTGCTAAGTCACTTCAGTCGTGTCCGACTCTGTGGGACCCCATAGATGTCAGCCCACCAGGCTCCCCCGTCCCTGGGATTCTCTAGGCAAGAACACTGGAGTGGGTTGCCATTTCCTTCTCCAATGCATGAAAGTGAAAAGT
>NW_011494818.1:123857-138488 GCF_000754665.1 Bison bison bison | reverse complement strand
AAAGTGAAAGTGAAAAGTGAAAGTGAAGTCGCTCAGTCGTGTCCAACTCTTAGCGACCCCATGGACTGCAGCCCACCAGGCTCCTCCATCCACGGGATTTTCCAGGCAAGAGTACTGGAGTGGGGTGCCACTGCCTTCTCAAACATTTATGTTAAGTAAATACAAATTAGCAATTATTGCTAAATATGATGTTTTAGAATTGCTGAAGAAGACTCTTGAGAGTCTTGGACTGCAAGGAGATCAAACCAGTCAGTGCTAAAGGAAATCAACTTTGAATATACATTGGAAGGGCTGATGCTGAAGCTGAAGCTCCAATAATTTGGCCACATGATGCAAAGAGCTGACTCATTGAAAAAGACTCATGCTGGGAAAGATTGAGGGCAGGAGAAACAGAGGGTGAAAGAGGATGAACTGGTTGGATGGCATCATCAATTAGATGGACATGAGTTTGAGCAAACTCTGGAAGATAGTAAAGGACAGCAAAGACTGGTGTGCTGCAGTCCATGAGGTCACAAAGAGTTGGACACAACTTAGTGACTGAACAACATGTTTTATACAGCAATGTTGTTTAAAAGATTCAAGTTGGATGCAGAGTTTATATCTCCTCACAACTAGAATATCAACCAAGTGCTCATGAGGGATCTCAGACACTTAAATGAAGAAGAGGAATCCCCATGTGACTGGGTAGGACATGGATTGGGGAGGAGAGACAGAATCTGCATTCCTGAGGGGTGGCAGGGGGAAAGGAAGGGTTCCCACAATCAGAGGGGCCCAGCCATGATGCAGGGATTACCAGAGACAGGGACACACTTTTGGGGGTCAGGCGATTAGAGGGGAATGTGGCTAGCACCTTCCCTGCCTGTTTGGGCTATGTTGAGCTTCGTGGGGTCCTGGGCTCTCTGTGGTCTCCTCTGATTATAGGTCTGGGGATTAGGAGTGAAAGAGGGGAAAGTAAAAGAAGGTGGAAAATAACTGGCATCTCTGAGGTGCGGAGGGTTGAAAAGACAGGTCCCACACTCGGAGGGGCCCACTCACACACTGAGGATTAGTGGAGACAGAAAGACCTTTGGGAGATCAGGGGATTGGAAGGAAAACAGCTATTATCTTCCCTCACACTTAGGCTTCTGTGAGCCTGCTGGGATTTGAGGCCTCAACCTGAGCTCTCCAGGGCCTACTCTGGCTGCGGGGGTCCTGGGAACATGGGAGTGAAGAGCTGGGGAGGAAAGGTGGAGGTGGTTCTGGACTGGCACCTCTGAGAGGCAGCAGGGGCGGGAGAGGGGTTCCTGTGCTTAGAGGGGCCCACACACAAGTGTGAGGATCAACTGGGGTGGGAAGAGACCTTCAGGGACTGGGGGATCAGAGGAAAACAAGGCCAGTGCTTTCCCTGCCCCTTTGGCCCCAGCAAGCTTGCTATAGTCCCACAACTGAATCTCTGATCTCCTGGGCCACTCTGGATGTGAGAATCCTGAATCTAAGACTAGATGATTCCACAGGCCTTTTCAAGCTATGAAGACCCTGAGCCTAAGCCATGCCCTCACCCCCGACTAGAGCCTTTTCTGGTCTTTGTTTGTTTCACCACATGACTTGTGGGGTCTTGGTTCCCAGGCCAGGAGTCAAGCCTGAGCACCTGTGGTGAGTGGGGTCAGTCCAAATTACTGGACTAAGAGAGAACCTCAGACCCCAGGGAATAATAATTGGTGTGAGCTCTCCTGGAGGTCTTCATCTTGGCATCAAGAACTAGCTATAACTAACTACCTGTAACTCCAGTGCTGCATGCCTAAGACAAAACAACTAGAAAGATAAGAAGACAGCCCTACCCACTGCTCAGTTATATCCAACTCCTTGAGACCCTATGAACTATACAGTCCATGGAATTTTCTAGGCCAGAATACTGGAGTGGGTAGCCTTTCCCTTCTCCAGGAGATCTTCCCAACCCAGGGATTGAACCGAGGTCTCCCACAATTCAGGTGGATTCTTTACCAGCTGAGCCACAAAGGAAGCCTAAGAATACTGGAGTGGGTAGCCTATCCCTTCTCCAGTCGATCTTCCTGACAGAGGAATCGAACTCGGGTCTCCTCCATTGCAGGTGGATTCTTTACCAACTGAGCTATCATGGAAGCTGAGATAACAAAAAATATGATATTGAGTAAAGAACAAAGGAAAACCTTCAAGACCAAATAAACGAAGGGAAAATAGGCAACCACCTGGAAAAAAAAAAGTCAGAGTAATAAAGATGATTCTAAATCTCAAAAATAGAATAGTCACAGATCAAGAAAATACAAGAAATGTTTAAGGTTCAAGGACCAAGAACAGCTAAAGAACAAACAGTGCTGAATAATACAGTAACTGATTTGAATAATAAACTAGAAGGAATCAAAAGCAGAATATCTGAAGCAGAAGAAAGAATGAAGTAGATAGATAGCTGGAAATAACTGATAAGGAGAAGAAGAAAGAAAAAAGATAAAAAGAAATGAGGACAGCTTCAGAGAACTCTGAGACAATATTAGGTGTACCAACATTTGAATTACAGGGTTCCCAAAAGAAGAGAAAGGGCCTGAAAAGATTATATTGGAAAAGATTATAGGTGAAAACTTCCCTAACATGGGAAAGGAAATAACAAAGCCAAGGAAATAGTCAACAAAGTCCAGGAAATGCAGAGAGCACCATACAAATGATAAATAATAATAATATGTGCCAAAACACAAGATAATCCACTTAAAGTAAATTAATTTTTTAAAGCAAAGGGAAAAAAATAATATAAAATGTAATCCCCATAAGAGTAAATGCTGATCTTTCAGCAGAAATGCTGTAGACCAGAAGGAAATGCACTATATATTTGAAATGATGACAGGGAAAAACCTACAACCAAGATTCCTCTATCCAGAAATGATTTCATTCAGATTTGATGGAGATATCAAGAGTTTTGCTGCTGCTGCTGCTGTTGCTGCTGCTGCTGCTAAGTCGCTTCAGTTGTGTTCGACTCTGTCCAACCCCATAGACAGCAGCCCATCAGGCTTACCCGGCAGTGGGATTCTCCAGGCAAGAACACTGGAGTGGGTTGCCATTTCTTTCTCCAATGCATGAAAGTGAAAAGTGAAAATGAAGTCGTTCAATCATGTCTGACTCTTAGTGACCCCATGGACTGCAGCCTACCAGGCTCTTTCGTCCATGGGATTTTTCCAGGCAAGAGTATTGGAGTGGGTTGCCATGCCTTCTCTGATCAAGAGTTTTACAGACAAGCAAAAGGTGAGAATCCAGCACCACAAAATCAGCTTTACAGCAAAAAATTCTAAGTGAAGTTTCCTAGGTGGGAAAGAATAAAAAAAAAAAAAACCCACACAAACAAGCTCAAAACAATTATGAAAATGGTTATAGGAACATATTGCTATCATTGTTCAGTCACTAAGTTGTGTCTGACTCTTTCTAATCCCATGGACTGTAGCATGCCAGTCCTCTGTCCTCTACTATCTCCCACAATTTGCTCAGATTTGTGTCCATCTCATCTTCTTCTTCTTGTCTTGTCTTGTCCAGCTATCTAACCATCTCATCTTCTTCTGCCTCTTTCTTCTTTTGCCTTCAATATTTCCCAGCATCAAGATCTTTTCCAATGAATCGACTCTTCCCAACAGGTGGCCAAATTATTGGAACTTCAGCTTCAGTGTCAATCCTTTCAATGAATATCCAGGGTTGATTTCCTTTAGGATTGACTGGTTTGATCTTGCAGTCCAAGGGACTCTCAACAGTCTTCTCCAACACCACAATTCAAAACCATCAATTCTTCAGTACTCAGCCTTCTTTATGGTCCATGTCTCACATGTGTACATTACTACTGGAAAAACCATAGCCTTGACTGGATGGACCTTTGTCAGCAAAGTGATGTTTCTGCTTTTAAATATGCTGTCTAGGTTTGTCATGGCTTTTCTTCCAAGGAGCAAGTGTCTTTTAATTTCATGCTTCACTCGCCATCTGCAGTGATTTTTGGAGCCCAAGAAAATAAAATCTGTCACCACTTCTGCTTTTTCTCCTTCTATTTGCCATGAAGTGATGGGACCAGTGACCATAATTTTAGTTTTTTTCATGCTGCATTTCAAGCCAGGTTTTCACTCTCCTCTTTCACCCTCATCAAGAGGCTCTTTAATTTCTGTTCAGTTTCTGTCATTAAGGTATCATCTGCATTTCTGAGGTTGTTGACATTTCTTCTGGTAATCTTGATTCCTGCTTGTGATTCATCCAGAATGGCATTTCCCATGGTGTACTCTGCACACAAGCGAAATAAGCAGGGTGACTATATACAGCCTTGACATACTCCTTTCTCAATTTTGAACCAGTCAGTTGTTCCATGTCTGGTTCTAACTGTTGCTTCTTGATCCACATACAGGTTTCTCAAGACACATGCAAGGTGATTTGATATATCCATCTCCTTAAGAATTTTCCACAGTTTTTTGTGATCCACACAGTCAAAGGCTTTAGTGTAGTCAATGAAGAAAAAGTAGATTTTTTTCTGGAATTCCCTTGAATGTAAATGGATTAAATATTCCATCCAAAAGACACCAGTTAGCTGAATGAATACAAAAACAAGACCTATAGATATATACTATCTACAAGAGACCCACCTCAGACATAAGGACACATACAGATTGAAAGTGAAGGAATAGAGAAAGATATTCCATGTAAATGGAAATCAAAAAAAAGCTGGGGTAGCAATACTTATACAAGATAAAATAGACTCCAAAATAAAGAGGGTTACAAGAGACAAAGAAGATTACTACATAATAATCAAAGGATTTACTGAAGAAGATGCAGAAATTATAATTATGCACCCAGCATAGGAGCAACTCAACAAATAAGGCAAACTGCTAACAGCTTTCAGAGGGAAAGTTGACAGTAAGCACAATAATAATGGGGAATTTAACACCTCAGTTAAAGCAATGGACAGATTATCCTCACAGAAAACAAATAAAGAATCGAAAGATTTCAGTGACACAATAGATCAGATTAACTGAAATGATATTTATAGACATTGCTCCTGAAAGCAGAATATAACTTATTCTCAAGTGCCTGTGGAATATTCTCCAGGATAGATGATATCTTGAGTCATAAATTAAGCCTTGATAAATTTAAGAAAATAAAAATTATATCAAGTATCTTTTCCAATCACAACACTATGAGATTATAAAGCAATTACATGAAAAAAATATAAAAAACCATGAACACATGGAGGCTAAACTATATGCAACTAAATAACCAAGAGATCATTGAAGAAATCAAAGAGTAAATAAAAAATTACATAGAAAGAAATGACAATGAAAACATGATGATCCCAAATCTATGGGTCTCAGCAAAAGGAGTTCTAATAGTTAAGGTTATAGCAAATCAATCTCATCTAAATAAATAGGAAAAATTCAAATAAACAATCTAACCTTACATAAAAAACAACTAGGAAAAAATACAGCAACAACAACAAAAAAAAAAACCTAAAGTTAGTAGAAGGAAATCAATCAGAAAGATCAGAGCAGAAATAAATAAAATACAAACAAAAAAGGTTGATGTATGGCAAAACCAATACAATATTGTAAAGTAGCCTCTAATTAAAATAAATAAATAAATAAAATCAAAAATCAATAAAATTAAAGTTTTTTTCTTTGAAAGTGAAGGAAAATTGATAAACTTTTAGCCAGACAGATCAAGAAAAAGTTAGATGAATCAAATCAATAAAATTAGAAATGATAAAGGAGAAATTACAGCTGAAACCACAGAAATACAAAGGATCATAAGAGATCATTACAAGTAACAATGCCAACAAAATGGACAACTTGGAGAAGTTATTGGAAAGGTACAGCCTTCAAAGGCTGAATCAGGAAGAGAGAGAGAATATAAGCTGACCAATCACAAGTAGTGAATTGAAACTGTAACTAAAAATATTTCAACAAATGAAAGTCGAGGACCAGATGACTTCATAGGTGAATTTTATCAAGCATTTAGAGAAGAGCTAACAACTACCCATCTCAAACTCTTCCAAAAAATTTGTAGTGGGAGAAACACTCCTAGATCCATTGTATGAGGCCAACATCACCCTGATACCTAAACCAGACAAAGATGTGACACAAAAAAAGAAAATTACAGGCCAGTATCACTGATGACCTTAGATGCAAAAATTCTCAATATGTTGAAAGGACCATACACTGTGATCAAGGGGGATTTATCCCAGTAATGCAAGGATTCCTCAGTATTCACAAATCAATCAATGTGATACTCCATTTTAACAAATGAAATAATAAGAATCATATGATCATCTCACTAGATGCATAAAAAAAGGATTTTGATAGAATTTAACACCTATCTATGATGCAAAAAAATTTCTAGAAAATTAGCATTGTAAAACTTATGTCAATACCATAAAAGTTAAATATAACAAACACACAGCAAGCACCATTTTCAATAGTGAAAGTATTTTCTCTAAGATCAGGAACAAAGCAAAGATGTCCACTTTCACCATTCTAACTCAACATAAATTTGGAAGCCCTGCTGCTGCTGCTGCTGTCACTTCAGTCGTGTCCAACTCTGTGCGACCCCATAGACAGCAGCCCACTAGGCTCCTCTGTCCCTGGGATTCTCCAGGCAAGAATACTGGAGTGGGTTGCCATTTCCTCATGACAATTTAGAAGAAAAATAAAGGAATACAAATTGA
Source organism: Bison bison bison (assembly GCF_000754665.1). Lineage (NCBI taxonomy): Eukaryota > Metazoa > Chordata > Mammalia > Artiodactyla > Bovidae > Bison > Bison bison. The sequence goes on along the minus strand of NW_011494818.1, from coordinate 131,800 downwards.
AAAAGAAGTAAAACTGCCACTGTTTGCAAATAACATGATAGTACACATAGAAAATCCTAAAGATGCAACTAGAAAACTACTATAGCTAATCAGTAAATTTGGTGAGTTTTCAGGATACAGATTTATACACAAAAATCTCTTGCATTCCTGTACACTTAACAACAAAAGTTCAGAAAGAGAAATTAAGGAATTAATTCCATTTACAAGAAACAAAATAAGATAGCTAGGAATAGACTTCCATAAGAAGGCAAAAGACCTCTACACAGAAAACTGAGAAACTGAAAAGGAATCAAAGCTGACACAAAGAGATCATTCCATGATCTTTGATTGGAAGAATCAAAACTGTGAAAATTACTATATCACCCAAAGCAAACTACAGATTCAATACAATCCCTAGCAAAATGCTAATGGCAGTTTTCGCAGAATTAGAACAAAAAAGTTTAAAATTTGTATGGAAACACAAAAGATCCCAAATAAGGAAAGCAATCTTGGAAAAGGAAAATGGAGCTGGAGGAACTAGGCTACCTGACTGCAGACTCTTCTGCAAAGCTATAGTAATCAAGACAGTATGGTACTGACATAAAAACAGAAATATAGATCAATGGAACAGGATAAAAAGCCTAAAGATAAATCCAAGCATTTATGGTTGCCTAACCTATGACAAAGGAGGCAAGAATCTATAAAGGGGGAAGGACAGTATTTTTAATAAGTAGTTTGGGAAACCTTAACAGCTATAGGTAGAAAAATGAAATTAGAGCATTCCATAACATCATACACAAAAGTCAACTCAAAATGGATTAAACACCTAAATGCAAGAGTGGACACTATAAAACTTTTTGAGGAAAACTTTGGGAAAACATCTTTGTCATAAATCACAGCAAGATCTTTTTGACCCATTTTCTAAAATAAAGAAAATTTTTTAAATAAGTAAATGAAAGCTATTTTAAACTTAAAAGTTTCTACACAGTAAAGGAAAGCACAAAGAAGATGAAAAGACAGGCATCAGAATGCAAAAATATCTGCAAAAGAAGCAACTGACATGGAATTAATTTTCAAAATATGCAAACAGTTCATCAAGCTCAATATCATAAATACAAAAAATTCAGTCAAAAAATGAGTTCAGTTCAGTTGCTCAGTCATGTCCGACTCTTTGTGACCCCATGAATCACAGCATGCCAGACCTCCCTGTCCATCACCAACTCCCAGAGTTCACTCAGACTCACATCCATGGAGTTAGTGATGCCATCCAGCCATCGCATCCTCTGTCGTCCCCTTCTCCTCCTGTCCCCAATCCCTCCCAGCATCAGAGTCTTTTCCAATGAGTCAACTCTTCCCATGAGGTGGCCAAAGTACTGGAGTTTCAGCTTCAGCATCATTCCCTCCAAAGAAATCCCAGGGCTGATCTCCTTCAGAATGGACTGGTTGGATCTCCTTGCAGTCCAAGGGACTCTCAAGAGTCTTCTCCAACACCACAGTTCAAAAGCATCAGTTCTTCGACGTTCAGCCTTCTTCACAGTCCAATTCTCATGACCACTGGAAAAACTATAGCCTTGACTAGACGGACCTTTTTTGGCAAAGTAATGTCTCTGCTTTTGAATATGCTATCTAGGTTGGTCATAACTTTCCTTCCAAGGAGTAAGCGTCTTTTAATTTCATGGCTGCAGTCACCATCTGCAGTGATTTTGGAGCCCAAAAAATAAAGTCTGACACTTTCCACTGTTTCCCCATCTATTTCCCATGAAGTGATGGGACTGGATGCCATGATCTTCGTTTTCTGAATGTGGAAAACTTAAATATGCATTTCTCCAAAGAAACATACAGACGGCCAAGAGTCACTTGAAAAGATGCTCAACATGACTAGTTATTGGAGAAATTCAAACCAAAACTACAATGAAGTCTGAGTCCTACACTGACTACCTGGCAATTTCTATCCCTCAGTTAGCCATTGCCTGGACTTGACTTTTTATATCTTGAAGAAAATCAGACATTTTGTATGTAATCAGGTATATATGTGCAACATTTTGTATGAATTATGGCACAGGTTTCTCTTTGTGCTGTTGTTAATATATGTAATGTCATTTTATTTTGGTGTACAGTTTTATGCATTAAAGTGTAAATGTGGCACTTTATGTTTAATGTGACTATCATTAAATTATCATTTAAAGATATTAGACTGTAAAATTTGTCTTGAAAAAATAGCTAAAACTTTTGCCTTGAAATTTACCTGCAGGTCTTTTCTTGCTGAATTATTTAAAGCTGCTGCTGCTAAGTCACTTCAGCTGTGTCCAACTCTGTGCTACCCCATGGATAGCAGCCCACCAGGCTCCTCTGTCCATGGGATTCTCCAGGTAAGAATACTGGAGTGGGTTTCCATTCCCTTCTCCAAATTTAAAGCTAGGACTTGATAACAGTCATGGTTTTGTTTCTTATCTAATGACTCAGGAAGGAGTGTTGCTAGATTTAAGGCTGAACAATTTTTTAGCTGAGTTATGGGTCTTTCTAAGAGTAGCAATTGGTATTTGAGAAGGCAATTGTCAGATAACCATTATCCTTCCTTAGACTTTAAAATTCGAGATATCATGTGAAATATAGACTGTCAGATCTCTGTCTGTAATTAACTTAGTAGCTTCAGAAATTACTAGGCCACAATTTGTAGAAAACATGGCCATCCTTGGGCGACAGAACAGAATCTTTTGCTCAAAGTAAGCAACCAGTTATTGTCAGCTTTGGGCCAAGTTAAAACTCCCCATGCTATCCCTGATTTCTCTGCTACAAAAAGATTAAATTAGTCTCCTGTAGGTAGGCTGAGAGCAGTAGCCTGAAGAACAGCCTGTTATAAAAAGTCTTATTTTTTAAACAAATATTTTAATTGGAGGCTAATTCCTTAACAATATCGTGATGTTTTTTGCCATACATTGACATGAATCAGTCATGGGTGTACATATGTCCCCTCATCCCAGTCCCCCTTCCCACCTCCCTCCCCATCCTATCCCTCTGGGTCATCCCAGTGTACCGGCTTTAAGTGCCCTGTTTCATGCATTGAACTTGGACTGGTCATCTATTTCACATGTAGTAATATACATGTTTCAACGCTATTCTCTTAAATCATCCCACCCTTTTCTTCTCCCACAGAGTCCAAAAGTATGTTCTTTTATATCTATGTCTCTTTTGCTGTCTTAGACATAGGGTTGTCGTTACCATCTTTCCAAATTTCACATATATGTGTTAATACATTGCATTGGTGTTTTTCATTCTGACATACTTCACTATGTATAATAGGCTCCAGTTTCATCCATCTCATTAGACCTGACCCAACTGTGTTCTTTTTAATAGCTAAGCAATATTCCTTTATGTATATGTACCACAGCTTTCTTATCCATTTCTCTGCAGATGGACATCTAGGCTGCTTACATGTCCTAGCTATTGTAAACAGTGCTGCAATGAACCTTGGGGAACATGTGTCTCTTTCAATTCTGGTATCCTCAGTGTGTATGCCCAGCAGTGGGATTGCTGGGTCATATGGCAGTTCAATCTCCACTTTTTTAAGGAATCTCCTCACTGTTCTCCATAGTGGTTGTACTAGTCTGCATTTCCACCAAAAATATAAGAGGGTTCCCTTTTCTCCACATCCTCTCCAGCATTTATAGTTTGTAGACTTTTTGATGGCAGCCATTCCAACCGGCGTGAGATGGTACCTCATTGTGGTTTTGATTTGCATTTCTCTGATAATGAATGATGTTGAGCATCTTTTCATGTGTTTGTTAGCCAGATGTACGTCTTCTTTGGAGAGATGTCTGTTTAGTTCTTTGGCTCTTTTTTGATTGGGTAATTTATTTTCCTGGTATTGAGCTGCATGAGCTGACTGTTTATTTTTGAGATTAATTCTTTGTCAGCTGCTTTTTTGCTATTATTTTCTTTCATTCTGAAGGCTGTCTTTTCACCTTGCTTATAGTTTCCTTCGTTGTGCAAAAGCTTTTAAGTTTAATTAGGCCCCATTTGCTTATTTTTGTTTTTATTTCCATTACTCTGCAAGGTGGGTCATAGAGGATCTTGCTGTTATTTATGTCAGAGAGTCTTCTGGCTATGTTTACCTATAGGTTTTATAGTTTCTGGTCTAACATTTTGATCTTTAATCCATTTTGAGTTTATTTTTGTGTATGGTGTTAGAAAGTGTTCTAGTTTTATTGTTTTACAAGTGGTTGACCAGTTTTCCCACCACCACTTGTTAAAGAGATTGTCTTTTCTCCATTATATATTTTTGCCTCCTTTGTCAAACACAAGGTGTCCATAGGTGCATAGATTCCTCTCTGGGCTTTCTATTTGATGCCATTGATCTATATTTCTGTCTTTGTGCCAGTACCATACTGTCTTGATGACCGTAGCTTTGAAGTATAGTCTAAAGTCAGGCAGGTTGATTCCTCCAGTTCCATTCTTCTTTCTCAAGAATGCTTTGGCTATTTGAAGTTTTGTGTTTTTCCATACAAATTGTGAAATTATTTATTCTAGTTCTGCTAAAAACGCCATTGGTGGCTTGATGGAGATTGCATTGAATCTATAAATTGCTTTTGGTAGTATACTCATTTTCACTATATTGACTCTTCTGATCCATGAATATGGTATATTTCTCCATCTATTTGTGTCATCTTTGCTTTCTTTCATCAGTGTTCTATGGTTTTCAATAATACAGGTCTTTTGTTTCTTTAGGTAAATTTATCCTTACTTTGCCAACAAATGTCCGTCTAGTCAAGGCTATAGTTTTTCCACTGGTCATGTACGGCTGTGAGAGTTGGACTGTGAAGAAAGCTGAGCGCTGAAGAATTGATGCTTTTGAACTGTGGTGTTGGAGAAGACTGTTGAGAGTCCCTTGGACTGCAAGGAGATCCAACCAGTCCATTCTGAAGGAGATCAGCCCTGGGATTTCTTTGGAAGGAATGATGCTCAAGCTGAAACTCCAGTACTTTGGCCACCTCATGGGAAGAGTTGACTCCTTGGAAAAGACTCTGATGCTGGGAGGGATTGGGGGCAGGAGGAGAAGGGGACGACAGAGGATGAGATGGCTGGATGGCATCAATGACTCGATGGACATGAGTCTGAGTGAACTCCGGGAGTTGGTGATGGACAGGGAGGCCTGGTGTGCTGTAATTCATCGGGTCGCAAAGAGTCAGACACGACTGAGTGACTGAAATGAACTGAACTGAACTGAACTGATCCCTAAGTATTTTATTCTTTTTGTTGCAATGGTGAATATAATTGTTTACTTAATTTCTCTTTATGTTTTCTCATTGTTAGTGTATAGGCATGCAAGGGACTTCTGTGTATTAATTTTATATCCTGCAACTTTATTTCATTCTTGATTAGCTCTAGTAATTTTCTGGTGGTGTCTTTAGGGTTTTCTATGTAAGAGGATCATGTCATCTGGAAACAGTGAAAGTCTTATTTCTTCTTTTCCAATCTGTATTCCTTTTATTACTTTTTCTTCTCTGATTGCTGTAGCTAAAACTTCCACAACTATGTTGAATAGTAGTGGTGAAGGTGGGCACCCTTGTCTTGTTTCTGACTTTAGAAGAAATGCTTTCAATTTTTCACCATTGAGGATAATGTTTATTGTGGTTTTATTGTGTATGGTTTTTATAGGTTGAGGTATGTTCCTTCTATGCCTTCTTTCTGGAGAGTTTTTATCATAAATTGGAGTTGAATTTTGTCAAAGGCTTTCTTGGCATCTATTGAGATAATCATGGTTTTTATCTTTCAATTTGTTAATGTGGTATATCACATTGGTTGATTTGCAATTATTGAAGAATCCTTGCATTCCTGGGATAAAGCCCACCTGGTCATGAAGTAAGATCTTTTTAACATGTTGTTGGATTCTGTTTGCTAGAATTTTGTTGAGGACTTTTGCATCTATGTTCATCAGTGGTGTTGGCCTGTAGTTTTCTTTTTTGTGGCATCTTTGCCTGGTTTCGGTATTAGGGTAATGGTGGCCTCATAGAATGAGTTTGGGAGTTTACCTTCCTCTGTAAATTTCTGGAAGACTTTGAGTAGGATAGGTGTCACCTGTGAAGCCATCTGATCCTGGACTTTTGTTTGTTGGAAGATTTTTGATAACAGTTTTGATTTCTGTGCTTGTCATGGGTCTAGTAAGATTTTCTATTTCTTCCTGATTCACTTTCAGAAGGTTATACTTTTCTAAGAATTCCTCCATTTCTTCCAAGTTGTCCAATTTATTGGCACATAGTTGCTGATAGTAGTCTTTTATGATCCTTTGTATTTTTGTGTTACCTGTTGTGATTTCTCCAATGTAACTTTTAAGTTTATTGATTTGATTCCTCTCCCTTTTTTTCTTGATGACTTTAGTTTGTCTATTTTAATTTTCTTCTCAATGAACCAGCTTTTAGTTTTGCTGATTTTTGCTGTAGCCACCTTTCTTTTTCAATTATCACTGCTCTGATTTTTATGATTTCTTTTCTTCTACTAATTGGGGTTCTTAATTTCTTCTTTTTCTAGTTGTTTTAGGTGAAAAGTTAGGGGGGGTTTTGTTTGTTTCTCTTGTTTCTTGAGGTAAGCTTGTATTGTTATGAACCTTCCTCTTAGCACTGCTTTTACTGAATCCTGTAGGTTTTGGGTTGTCATGTTTTCATTTTAATTTGTTTCTATGTATATTTTGATTTCCTTTTTTATTGCTTCAGTGATCTGTTGGTTATTCAGAAATGTGTTGTTTAGCCTCCATATATTTGTATTTTTAATAGTTTTTTTCTTGTAGTTGATGTCTAATCTTATCACATTGTGAGCAGAAAAGACACTTGAAGTGATTTCAGTTTATTTGAATTTACCAAGGCTAGATTTATGGCCCAGAATGTGATCTATCCTGGAGAATGTTTCATGTGCACTTGAGAGAAATGTGAAATTAATTGTTTTGGGGTGAAATGCCCTAACCCAATCCAGTGTTCTTGCCTGGAGAATCCCAGGGACGGGGGAGTCTGGTGGGCTGCCGTCTATGGGGTCACACAGAGTCAGACACGACTGAAGCAACTTAGCAGCAGCAGCAGCAGCAGCAGCAGTCCTATAGATATCAATCAGTTCTAACTGGCCCATTGTATCATTTAAAGCTTGTGCTTCCTTGCTAATTTTTCGTTTGGTTGATCTATCCATAGGTGTGAGTGGGGTATTAAAGTCTCCCACTATTAGTGTGTTACTGTTAATTTCCCCTTTCATACTTTGTTAGCATTTGCCTTATGTATTGATGTGCTCCTATGTTGGGTGCATATATATTTATAATTGCTATATCTTCTTCTTGGATTGATCCTTTGATCATTGTCCTTCTTTGTCTCTTTTCATGGTCTTTATTTCAAAGTCTAGTTTGTCTGTCAAGTATTGCTACTCCTGCTTTCTTTTGGTGTCCATTTGCATGAAATAACTTTTTCCATCCCTTCACTTTCAGTTTGTATATGTCTCTTGGTTTGAGGTGGGTCTCTTATAGACGACATATATAGGGGTCTTGTTTTTGTATCCATTCAGCCAGTCTTTGTCTTTCGGTTGAGAAATGGTAACCCATTCCAGTATTCTTGCCTGGAGAATCCCATGGACAGAGAAGCCTGGTAGGCTACAGTCCATGGGGTTGCGAAGAGTTGGACACGACTGAGCGACTTCACTATTCAACCCATTTATATTTAAGGTAATTATTGATAAGTATGATCCCATTCGGAGAAGGCAATGGCACCCCACTCCAGTACTCTTGCCTGGAAAATCCCACGGATGGAGGAGCCTGGTGGGCTACAGTCCATGGGGTCGCTAAGAGTCAAACATGACTGAGCGACTTCACTTTCACTTTTTACTTTCATGCATTGGAGAAGGAAATGACAACCCACTCCAGATTCTTGCCTGGAGAATCCCAGGGACGGGGGAGCCTGGTGGGCTGCCATGTATGGGGCCGCACAGAGTCGGAC
>NW_011494818.1:117532-123757 GCF_000754665.1 Bison bison bison | reverse complement strand
TCCAGTACTCTTGCCTGGAAAATCCCACGGATGGAGGAGCCTGGTGGGCTACAGTCCATGGGGTCGCTAAGAGTCAAACATGACTGAGCGACTTCACTTTCACTTTTTACTTTCATGCATTGGAGAAGGAAATGACAACCCACTCCAGATTCTTGCCTGGAGAATCCCAGGGACGGGGGAGCCTGGTGGGCTGCCATGTATGGGGCCGCACAGAGTCGGACACAACTGAAGTGACTTAGCAGCAGCAGCAGCAGCATGATCTCACTGCCATTTACTTTGTTGTTTTGGGTTTAATTTTATAATCTTTTTCTGTGTTTCCTGTCTAGAGAAGATCCTTTAATATTTGTTGAAGAGCTGGTTTGGTGGTGCTGAATTCTCTCAGCTTTTGCTTGTCTGTAAAGCTTTTGATTTCTCCTTCATAGCTGAATGACATCACTGCTGGGTACAGTAATCTTGATTGTAGGTTTTTCTTCCCTTCTGGCCTGAAGAGTTTCTATGGAAAGACCAGCTCTTATCCTTATTGGGATCCCCTTGTGTGTTATTTGTTGTTTTTCCTTTGCTTCTTTTAAAATTTGCTCTTTGTGTTTGATCTTCGTTAGTTTGATTAATGGACTTCCCTGGTGGCTCAGAAGGTAAAGTGTCTGTCTACAATGCAGGAGACCTGGGTTCCATCCCTGGGTTGGGAAGATCCGCTGGAGAAGGAAATGGCAATCCACTCCAGTACTGTTGCCTGGAAAATCCCATGGACAGAGGAGTCTGGTAGGCTACAGTCCAAATTTGATTAATATGTGTCTTTGGTTGTTTCATCTTGGGTTTATCCTGTTAGGAACTCTATGGGTTTCTTGAACTTGGATGGCTATTTCCTTCCCCACTTTAGGGAAGTTTTCAACTATTATCTCCCCAAGTATTTTCTCATGCCCTTTCTTTTTGTCTTCTTCTTTTGGGACACTTATGATTCAAATGCTGAGGTGTTGAACCTTGTCCCAGAGGTCTCTGAGGTTGTCCTCATTTTTTTAAATTATTTTTCCCCCTCTCTGCTTCATTTATTTTCATCATTCTATCTTCCACCTCACTTATCCTCTCTTCTGCCTCAATTATTCTACCACTGGTTCCCTCCAGAGTGCTTTTGATCTCAGTTATTGCAAATTATTCATTATTGGTTGACTCTTCTTTGTTTTTTCTAGGTCTTTGTTAAACGTTTATTGTATCTTCTCAATCCTTGTGTCTAGTCTATTTATCTTTAACTCCATTTTGTTATCAATATTTTGGATCTTCTTTACTATCATTATTCTGAATTCTTTTTCAAGTAGACTCCCTATCTCCTCTCTTTTGTTTGGTTTGGTGGGTATTTATCATGTTCCTTTACCTGCTGAATATTTATCTGCCTTTTCACTTTGTTTAGATTGCTGTGTTTGGGGTGCCCTTTCTGTAGGCTGGATGTTCATGGTTCCTCTTTATTGTGGGGTCTGATTACTGTCGGTGGGGTTGGACTAGTGGCTTGTCAATTTTCCTGGTTGGGGAGCTTGTGTCTATGTTTTGGTGGGTGGAGCTAGATTTCTTCTCTCTGGAGTGCAATGAAGTGTCCAGTATTGAGTTTGGGGGTGTCTATGGGCTTGGCATGACTTTGAGCAGCCTGTCTTTTATGCTCAGGGTTGTGTTCCTGCTTTGCTGAAGAATTAGTGTGGTATGTCTGGAACTTGTTGGCTCTTGGTTTCAGTGTAAGTATGGAGATTTTGGGGTGAGTTCTTGTCTATTAATGTCCCCTGGAGTCGGGAGTTCTCTGATGTTCTCATTCTGGAGTTAACCCTCCTGCTTCTGGCTTCCAGTCCTTCTCTTACAGTAACCTCAAGACTTCTCCATCCATAAGCATAGATGATAAAACATCTAGGTTAATGGTGAAACAATTCTTTGCAGCAAAGGACACCCAAAGAGATTCACAGAGTTACATAGAGAAGAGAAGAGGGAGGGAGGAGATAGAGGTGACCAGGAAGAGAAGAGGGGGAGTCAAAAGGGGAGAGAGCAATCTAGCCAGGAATCATTTCCCTAAGTGTTCTCCACAGTCCTGAACACCCAGAGAGATTCACATATTTAGGTATAGAAAAGAAAAGGAGGGGGGAGGGGGGTTGGAAATAGAGGTGACCTGCAGGACAAAATAGAGTGTCAAAAGGGAAAGGGCAATCATGCCAGTAATCAAATCTAAGTGAAAATGAATACTGAAGATTAGATTCTTAAAGGTACAATATTGATAACAAATACCAAAATGCAAAAATTAAAAATCTAGAATAGATGTTAGATACTCAAAAATGCAATATAAAAAAGACAAAACAAAATGAATCACAAAATTTTAATATATATATATATATGAAATTTGCTTTAAAAATAGTGTCTTATTTTGCAAGGTAATAGTAGGTCTTAATCATCTCCCTGGTCCCAGCCAATTGGTTTCCCAGCTGCACCATGAGAGCACCATTTCAGGTGTGCCATTGGTCTCCTCTGGGGAGCTGATCCCAAGTTGCAACATCCTGGCAGATGTCAACCAACCTGGATTCCAGGAAGATGTGGTTAGCAACTGGGAACCTGGTCACAGTTTGGTGGAAGATGCTGTCTCTGGCGCCACGATTGCAGCAGTCCCTTACCTTTTGGTTCTGGCTGTCGCTCACCTGCCTCTCTGCCTCCAGCAGGGTACATGGGGGTGGGGAGAGGCCTGTACATAGCCAGCTAGCTCTCCTTTGGTATTCGCTCAATACTTTGTTCTGTGAGCTCGCTAAGCTGTGTGTTAGAACATTTGCAGGAATGTTTTGTGTGTGTGTGTGTGTGTGTGTGTGTGTGTGTGTAGTTTTTTGTTTTTTGTTTTTTTACCTCTCTGGTGATCCCATGGTTTGGGTTGCTATCTCACATTAGCTCCCTTAGATAGTCCCAGGGCATTCAGGCCCAGTCCTTACCCTAAGAACTGATGATGAAAATTATGTTGCCCTCTGAGATTCCAAAACTCCCCAAAGACCCACATATGGGAGGGTTTCCTGCTGTGTAGAAACTTCTCCTCCTTCACGACTCCCTCCCCAGAATAGGTCTCCGTCCCTAAGTCTTTTGTCTCTGTTTTTTTGTCTTTTATATTTTGTCCTACCTCCTTTCAAAAAGAATGGGCTTTCTGGGTGCCTAGTATCCTTCATCAGCATTCAGAAGTGGTTTTGTGGAAGTGGCCCAACATTCAAATGAGCTTTGATGAATTTGTGGGGTAGAAAGTGATCTCCCCGGCTTAATCCTCTGCCATCTTGGGACTGCCCCCTCGTAAAGTCTTAAATGAATCTATTTCTCCAGGTTCCCATTGTAATATTTTTTGTCCTGATTGTTTAGTCTTAGTAATTTATATAAAGGTAGAGGTAATTCTCCATATTTGGGAATCCAAATTTGGCAATAACCAGTTATGCCAAGGAAATTATGGAGTTTTCTAAGAGTATTAGGAAAAGGATGTTGTAAAATGGGCTGTATTCTTTATTTGCCCAGGGATTGAACTCCTTGTGACAGTTTGAATCCTAAATATTTAGGTTCTCATTGACATATCTGAGCTTTATATTTTGATATTTTGTAGCTGCATTGGGCTAGATAATGAAGTAGATCATAAGTAGCTTGGTCACATTGTTCTTCTGTGTCAGTGAGAAGGAGAATGTCGTCTTCATACTGGACAATTTTTATAGGCTCTGGTGCCTGAAAGGCAGCTGCTCTTTAGCTAAAGCCTGTTCAAACAAGTAAAGACTATCTAAAAGTCCTTGAGTCAATACTGTCCAAGGTAATTGGGTAGAGAAATCAAATGGATCCTCAAAAGCAAACAAAAATAGTGAACTTTGGGCTTCAGTTCAGTTCAGTCATTCAGTCGTGTCTGACTCTTTGCGACCCCAAGAACCGCAGCACACGAGGTCTCCCTGTCCCTCACCAACTCCCAGAGTTTACCCAAACTCATGTCCATTGAGTCGGTGATGCCATCTAATCATCTCATCTTCTGTCGTCCCCTTCTTCTCCCACCCTCAATATTTCCCAGAATAAGGGTCTTTTCAAATGAGTCAGCTCTTCACATCAGGTGGCCAAACTATTGGAGTTTCAGCTTCAATATCAGTCCTACCAATGAATACCCAGGACTGAACTCCTTTACGATGGACTGGTTGGATCTCCTTGCAATCCAAGGGACTCTCAAGAGTCTTCTCCAACACCACAGTTCAAAAGCATCAATTCTTCGGTGCTCAGCTTTCTTTATCGTCCAACTCTCACATCCATACTTGACTACTGGAAAAACCATAGCCATGACTAGACGGATCTTTGTTGGCAAAGTAATATCTCTGCTTTTTAATATGCTATCTAGCTTGGTCATAACTTTCCTTCCAAAGAGTAAGCATATTTTTATTTCATGGCTGCAATCACCATCTGCAGTGATTTGGGAGTCAAAAAAAAAAAATAAAATAAAATCAGCCACTGTTTCCACTGTTTCCCCATCTACTTGCCATGAAGTGATGGGGCCAGATGTTATGATCTTAGTTTTCTGAATGTTGAGTTTTAGCCAACTTTTTCACTCTCCTCTTGCACGTCCATCAAGAGGCTCTTTGGTTCTTCTTCACTTTCTGCCATAAGGGTGCTGTTATCTGCATTTCTGAGGTTATTAATATTTCTCCCAGCAATCTTGATTCCAGCTTGTGCTTCCTCCAGCCCAGCATTTCTCATGATGTACCGTACATATAAGTTACATAAGCAGGGTGACAATATACAACGTTGACATACTCCTTTTCCTATTTGGAACTAGTCTGTTCCAAATAGAACCATGTCTGGTTCTAACTGTTGCTTCCTGACTTGCATATAGGTTTCTCAAGAGGCAGGTCAGGTGGTCTGGTATTCCCAACTCTTTCAGAATTTTCCACAGTTTATTGTGATCCACACAGCCAAAGACTTTGGCATAGTCAATAAAGCAGAAATAGATGTTTTTCTGGAACTCTCTTGCTTTTTCCATGATCCAGTGGATGTTGGCAATTTGACCTCTGGTTCCTCCGCCTTTTCTAAAAGCAGCTCGAACATCTGGAAGTTCACGGTTCACATATTGATGAAGCCTGGTTTGGAGAATTTTGAGCATTACTTTACTAGTGTGTGAGATGAGTGTAGTTGTGCTGTAGTTTGAGCATTCTTTGGCATTGCCTTTCTTTGGGGTTGGAATGAAAACTGACCTTTTCCAGTCCTGTGACCACTGCTGAGTTTTCCAAATTTGCTGGCATATTGAGTGAAGCACTTTCACAGCATCACATTTTAGGATTTGAAATAATTCAACTGGAATTCCATCACTTTCACTAGCTTTGTTCATAGTGATGCTTCCTAAGGTCCACTTGACTTCACAGTCCAGGATGTCTGGCTCCAGGTGAGTGATCATACCATCGTGATTATCCCAAATGGAGAGCTTCAAAAACATTCATTTTGTCTATAACTGTTGAAAATAGAATGGGATTTCTGAAAGACTGTAAAGCTATAAAATTTTAAATTAGTGACCATTTAAAATCTGTGGTAATGTTATTCAAAATATTTCAATATTAGCTCTATATTTGACCACTTGATATTCAGAGATTAAAAAGTTAAATGATTAATTCTTTGTAAAAAGTAACATCACTTTATTTAAACATCTTTGACAGAAATTAAAATAATTATTTAAATTTTTATTATCTTTAATGTTAATAAATTTATACTCCCCCATCAACAACTTCTCCATCCACATGCTTATCTTTTCTTTATATCTGTGTTCTTGGGGTTATTTTAGATTTCATATATATAAGAGATCATACAATAACTCTTTATCTGTCTAATATTTCTCTTGGAATTACACCGACTCTGCCTGAAATGCAATGTAAGTATATATATGGCCTTACTCTGTGGTTAAGAACCTGTCTGCAATGCAGGATCCACAGGAAATGCAGGTCCAATCTATGGGTTGAGAAGATCCACAGGAGGAGGGTACAGTAACTCATTCCAATGTTCTTGACTGGAGAATCCCATAGATAGAGGACCCTGATGGGCTGCAATCCATAGGGTCGCAAAGAGTCGGATACGACTGAAGTAACTTACATATATATAGTTGCCGGGAGCCGGCATATTGCATATTGAGTGCATATTGCATATTGCATATTGAGTGCAGCACTTTCCACAGCATCATCTTTCAGGATCTAGAATAGCTCAACTGGAATTCTATCACTGCTGGGA
>NW_011494818.1:116138-117432 GCF_000754665.1 Bison bison bison | reverse complement strand
CTGCCTACTTTCTGCTTTGTGCTTTCACCTACACCTCTGACTTTACGGGGGGCTGTCCCCCACTACCTCTCTCTGAAAAAAGAGTTAGCTTACAGCTCCAGTTAATAATTCCTGGGTGTGACAGTGTTTCAACCTACAAACTCCTTTGGAAATCCTCTAGCCTGCCTGAATAGGTTTTTCTGGCCACATGTGATTGTTCGGAGCAGAACAGGCAGGAGATGTTCTAAACTGTCTAAACACAGATTCCTTTGAGTAGTTAAAAGATTGATTAGAAATTGTATTGGTGAAGGGTTTTTCACTTATTGAGCCAATGTTTGCTGCTAAGTCTCCATACCCCTTACCTACTGTGTTCTTGGCAGTGTATTGATTGATATAATGGGTGTATAGAAATGTAAGTAGTAGCCTCAATGTTTGTAACCTTGGACCCTTGAGTTAATTCTTTTCTTGATTGAGCCCACCTCACCTTTGCCCTATAGGAATGCAGCTTTGTCCAATGCTTTTTTGGAGGCTGTTGCCTGACTTTAGAATAATCACCTTTAGAGAAAAATAAGCTTCTTAAAATGTTAACAGGCCTCCTGGCCAGAAGATGATGTAAATCACCTGAACTTTTGCATATGATAAGTTTGCAGGAAGAAAGCCTGGCTTACTGCATGACTCTACCCTTCCCCCATTATCCTCTATGCATAACTTAAGGTATAAAAACTACTTTGGAAAATAAAGTGCGGGCCTTGTTCACCGAAACTTGGTCTCCCCATGTCGTTCTTTCTCTCACCTTCTGGCTGAATTATTCAGCCTCTTTTCTCCAATGAATTTCCTCACTGAGCTATCCTCATTCTATTACTCTTTATATCTTTGATAAATATTTAAATAAATAGGTCGCCAATGCCATCTCTCCTTCGAATACCCTGGATCAGCTGGGGCTGGACCCCAGCATATAGTAAATAAGTGTATTTGTTTTCTTTGGATAAATAACCCCAAATGCACTGCTAGATAGTATATTAATTCTACTTTTAAATTTCTGAGGAAACCATTCTATTTTCCACAGTGGCTATACCAAGTTACATTGCTACAACTGTGCATGTAAGTTCCTTTTCCCACATTCTTGCCAACATTTGTTATATTGTACTTTTTTTTTGATAATAGACATGCTAACAGATATGAGGTGATATCTCATTGTGCTTTTGATTTGCATTTGCCTGATGAAGAGGAACTCAAAAGCCTCTTGATGAAAGTGAAAGTGGAGAGTGAAAAAGTTGGCTTAAAGCTCAACATTCAGAAAACGAAGATCATGGCA
>NW_011494818.1:99056-115820 GCF_000754665.1 Bison bison bison | reverse complement strand
GAGTTGATGCTTTTGAACTGTGGTGTTGAAGAAGACTCTTGAAAGTCCCTTGGACTGCAAGGAGATCCAACCAGTCCATTCTGAAGGAGATCAGCCCTGGGATTTCTTTGGAAGGAATGATGCTCAAGCTGAAATTCCAGTACTTTGGCCACCTCATGCGAAGAGTTGACTCATTGGAAAAGACTCTGATGCTGGGAGGGATTGGGGGCAAGAGGAGAAGGGGACAACAGAGGATGAGATGGCTGGATGGCATCACTGACTCGATGGATGTGAGTCTGAGTGAACTCCGGGAGTTGGTGATGGACAGGGAGGCCTGGCGTGCTGCGATTCATGGGGTCACAAAGAGTCAGACACGACTGAACGACTGATATGATCTGATCTGACGCTTAATGATGTATTGATGTTAGTCACCTTTTTTGTTTCTTTGTCATAAATTAATTGACTATATAAGTGTGGGTTTAATTCTGAGCTCTCTATTCTGTTCCATTTATCCATTTCTGTTTTTGTGCCTAGAAAACTCATATTATATGAATAATTAATAAAAGATTAATTAAATTAATGAACTAAGTATTTTCTATTCAACAAAGTTTTGGAAGTCCTAGCCACAGCAATCAGAGAAATAAAAGGAATTCAAATTGGAAAAGAAGTAAAACTCTGTTTGCTAATGACATGATCTTCATAGAAAACTCTAAAGATACCACCAGAAAATTGCTAGAGCTAATCAATGAATATAGTAAAGTTGCAGTATATGAAATTAATACACAGAAAGTCCTTGCATTCCTATGCACTAGCTATGAGAAAACAGAAAGAGAAATTAAGGAACAATCATATTCAACATTGTGATGAAAAGAATAAAATATA
The DNA here is from genome assembly GCF_000754665.1 of Bison bison bison. Lineage (NCBI taxonomy): Eukaryota > Metazoa > Chordata > Mammalia > Artiodactyla > Bovidae > Bison > Bison bison. The sequence goes on along the minus strand of NW_011494818.1, from coordinate 114,959 downwards.
TAGGAATAAATTTACCTAAAGAAACAATACCTATACATAAAAAACTATAAAACACTGATGAAAGAAAATCAAAGATGACACAAATAGATGGAGAAATATACTGTGTTTGTGGACTGGAAGAATCAGTATAGTGAAAATGAGTATACTCCCCAAAGCAATCTATGGATTTAATGCAATCCCTGTTAATCTACCAATGGTGTTTTTCACAGAACTAGAACAAATAATTTCACAATTTGTATGGAAACACAACAAACCTCGAATAGCCAAAGCAATCTTGAGAAAGAAGGCTGGAACTGGAGGAATTATAAAATATATAATTCTGGCTTCAGAATATACTACAAAACTACAGTCATCAAGGCACTATGGTACTGGCACAAAAACATAAATATAGACCAATGGAACAAAATAGAAAGCCAGAGATAAACTCACACACCTAAGGACACCTTATGTTTGACAAAGGAGGCAAAATATACAATGGAGAAAAGACAATCTCTTTAACAAGTGGTACTGAGAAAACTGGTCAACCACATGTAAAAGAATGAAACCAGAACACCTTCTAATACCATACACAAAAATAAGCTCAAAATGCATTAAAGATCTAAATGTAAGACCAGAAACTATAAAACTCTTAGAAGAAAACAGGCAGAACACTGTCTGACATCAATCACAGCAGGTCCTCTGTGACCCACATCCTAGAGTAATGGAAATAAAAATAAATAAATAAACAGATATGACCTACTTAAAATATTTTGCACAATGAAGGAAATTATAAACAAGATGGAAAGGCAGCCTTCATAATGGGAGAAAATAATAGCAAATGAAACAACTGACAAATAATTAATCTCCAAAATATATAAATAGCACATGCAGCTTAATGCCAGAAAAGTCAACAATTCAATCATAAAGTGGGCTAAAGAACTAAACAGACATTTCTCCAAAGAAGACATACATCTGGCTAACAAACACATGAAAAGATGCTCAACATCACTCATTATCAGAGAAATGCAAATCAAAACCACAATGAGGTATCTTCCCATGCCAGTCAGAATGGCCACCATCCGAAAGTCTACCAACAACAAATGCTGGAGAGGGTGTGGAGAATAGGGAGCCCTCTTACACTGTTGGTGGGAATGCAAAGTGGTACAGCCACTATGGAGGACAGTGTGGAGATTCCTTTAAAAAGTGGAAATAGAACTGCCATATGACCCAGCACCCCCACTGCTGGATATACATACTGAGGAAACCAGAACCTAAAGAGACACAAGTACCCCAATATTCATTGCAGCACTGTTTAGAATAACTAGGACATGGAAGCAACCTAGATGTCCATTGGCAGATGAATGGATAAGGGAGTTGTGGTACAATAGAATATTAATCAGCTATCAGTAAGAACGCATTTGAGTCAGTCTAATGAGTTTGGGTAAACTCCGGGAGTTGGTGATGGACAGGGAGGCCTGGCGAGCTGCAATTCATGGCGTCGCAAACAGTTGGACACGACTGAGCGACTGAACTGAACTGAACTGAATGAGGTGGATGAAACTGGAGCTTATTAAACAGAGTTAAGTAAGTCAGAATGACAAACACCAATGCAGTATATTAATGCATATATATATATGGAATTTAGAAAGATGGTAACCATGATCCTATATGCAAGGCAGCAAAAGAGACACAGGTGTAAAGAACAGACTTTTGGACTATTCAGAAGAAGGTAACTGTGAGATGATTTGAGAGAACAGCATTGAGACATGTATATTACTATACATAAAATAGATGACCAGTGCAAGTTTGATGCATCAAACAGGGCACTCAAAACCTGTGCTCTGAGACAATCCAGAGGGATGGGGTGGGGAGGGAGGTGAGGGGGTTCAGGATGGGGAGGACACATTCGCACCCTTGGCTGATTCATGTCAATGTATGGGAAAAACCACCACTATATTGTAAAGCAATTATCCTCCAATTAAAATAAATAAACTAAAATAATAATAAAAAATTTCACTTAGGCATGTTTAATCTATTTTAAAGATTATTCTCTATTTAAATTAACCTCTTTCTACCAAGGAAAAAGATTAAAAAATAAATTTAAGAATGGTATGAAAGTCTTTGAAATCTAATCCACGTGTTTTTGTTTTGTTTTCTTCATTTTACCAATCAAAACATCTGCTTTGTATTTCTCTAATCATGTATAGTATTTTAGAGAATGATCACAAAAATGAAAAATTTAAATGCAAATATTTAGGAGTAACGATTAATATTCAGTTGCATTCAAAGATACTAAATAGTAAGAGTATTTTAAAAGGTAGAAGAATATACCACCCCCAAGTACACCACTTTGTCATAAGGATTGTTTTGAACTGAAGGCAATTGAGAAGATATATATGAAAATATACATACCCTTACATATTTGCCTAAATGGACATAAGTTTGTGAAGTGCTCCTCTTTCTCTTTCTACCAACAAGGATAAACATTAATCCCTGAAGAAAAATTTAGACCTATATCAAAGGAGAAAGACTGAATTAAATCTACATTAAAAACCTTACTCTCATTTACTATCATTTTCTGGTCAAACTCCCTATTACTGACCTCCCCTACACCTTTATATCTTTTTCCTTTAGCTGAAGTTGTTATTTAAGTCTGAGTTCTAAGCCATTCCTAAGATACTCAGTTTTTAAACGTTGTTTTTTTTTTTTTAATTAGACTATAGTTGATTTACAATGTGTCAGTTTCAGATGTCCAGTAAAATGAATCTGTTATACAAATCCATATATCCAAGATTGTAAAGATTCTTTTCCCATATAGCCTATTACGGAATATTGAGTAGAGTTTCAAATTTATCCCTCGCCTTCACCTCTGGTAACTGTAGTTTATTTTCTCCATGTGCTTGTATTCAGTTTTTAAGTCATGTCTAACTCTTTGCAACCCCATGGACTGCAGCATGCCAGGCTTCCCTGTCCTTCAGTATCTCCTGGAATTGGCTCAGATTCATGTCCATTGAGTCACTGATGCTATCTAACCAACTCATCCTCTGCTGCTCCCTGTATAGAAATAGAGTTATGTATGTAATTTTTTTTTCAGATTCTGCATATAAATGATATCATATGATATTTATCTTTCTCCTTTTGACTGATTTCACTCAGTATGATGATATAAAATAAGTTCATTCATACTGTTGCAAGTGGCATTATTTATTCCTTTTTATAGCTGAGTAGTTGGAGAGGGCGATGGCACCCCACTCCAGTACTCTTGCCTGGCAAATCCCATGGACGGAGGAGCCTGGTAGACTGCAGTCCATGAGGTCGCTGAGAGTCTGACATGACTGAGCGCCTTCACTTTCACTTTTCACTTTCATGCATGGGAGAAGGGAATGGCGGCCCACTCCACTGTTCTTGCCTGGAGAATCCCAGGGACAGAGGAGCCTGGTGGGAGGCCGTCTATGTGGTCGCACAGAGTCGGACACGACTGAAGCGACTTAGCAGCAGCAGCAGCAGTATTCCATTGTGTATATGTGACATGTCCTTTTTATCCATTCTTCTGTTGATGACAATTGAGGTTGCTTCCATATCCTGGCTGTTGTAAATGGTGTTCCAATGAACATTAGGGTGCATGTATCATTTAGAATGGTGATTTTCTCTGGATACAAAGCTAAAAATTAGATTACTGGGTTATGTTAGCTCCACTTTAAGTTTTTAAAGGAAACCTCCATACTACTCTCCACAATGACTGCACTGGTTCACATTCCAAACAACAGGGTCATATGATGCCCATTTCCCCACACCCTTTCCAGTCTTTATTATTTATGGATTTTTTATGGTGACCATTGTAAATGGTTATACCATATTGTAGTTTTGATTTCCATTTATCTAATAATTATCAATGCTGAGCATTTTTTCATGTGCTTTTTAACCAGATATATGCCTTTTTTTGAGAAATGAGGATCTTCTGTGTATTAGGATCTTCTGCTCGTTAAAGCTTTTAAGTTTCATTCAGTTCAGTTCAGTCACTCAGTCGTGTCCAACTCCTTGCGACCCCATGAATCGCAGCACGCCAGGCCTCCCTGTCCATCACCAACTCCCGGAGTTCACTCAAACTCACGTCCATTGAGTCGGTGATGCCATCCAGCCATCTCATCCTCTGTCGTCCCCTTCTCCTCCTGCCCCCAATCCCTCCCAGCATCAGAGTCTTTTCCAATGAGACAACTCTTCACATGAGGTGGCCAAAGTACTGGAGTTTCAGCTTTAGCATCATTCCTTCCAAAGAACACCCAGGGCTGATCTCCTTTAGAATGGACTAGATCCCATTTATTCATTTATTTATTTTTATTTTCATTACTCTAGGAGGTGAGTCAATTAAGATCTTGTTACAATTTATATTGCAGTGAGGTGTATTTATGTTTTCCTTTAAGAGTTTTACAGTATCCAGCTTCACATTTAGGTCTTTGATTCATTTTAAGTTTATTTTTTGTATGGTGTTAGTGTTCTAATGTCATTTTTTACATGGAGCTGTTCAGTTTTTAATAAGCACCACTTATTAAAGAAAAAGCTTTTTCTCCATTTTATATTCTTGCATTCTTTGTCATGGACTAGGTAACCATAGTTGTGTAGGTTTATCTCTGGGATTTTTATCCTATTCCATTAATCTCTATTTCTATTTTCTGCTGGTATCATACAGTCTTAATTTCTATATCTTTGTAGTATAGTCTAAAGTCAGGAAGCCTGATTCCTTCAACTCTGAATTTTTTCTTATGATTGCTTTGAATCTTTATGTTCTTTTGTGTCTCCATACAAGGTGATTTTTTAAATTAACATTTATTTTAATTGGAGGCTAATTACTTTACAATATTGTAGTGGTTTTTGCCATATCTTGACATGAATCAGCCATGGGTGTACATGTGTCCCCCATCCTGAACCCTCCTCCCACCTCCCTCCCCATCCCATCCCCCAGGGTCATCCCAGTGGACCAGCCCAGTGCACCCAGTCTCATGCATCAAACCTAGACTGGCAATCTGTTTCACATATGGTAATATACATGTTTCAATGCTATTCTCTCAAATCATCCCACCCTTGCCTTCTCCCACAGAATCCAAAATCTGTTCTTTATCTCTGTGTCTCTGTGTTGCTGATGACCATGAGATGGTCATCATTACCATCTTTCTAAATTCCATATATATGCATTAAAATACTATATTGGTCTTATTCTTTCTGACTTACTTCACTCTGTTTTTTGTTCTACCTATTTGAAAAGTGCCATTGGTATTTTGATAGGGATTGCATTGAATCCATAGATTTCTTTGGCCAGCATAGCCATTTTCACAATATTGATTCTTCCAATCCAAGAATATGATATGTCTCTCCATCTGTGTCATCTTGGATTTCTTTCATTAATATCTTACAGTTTTCTGAGTACAGGTCTTTTGCCTCCTTAGGAAGGTTTATCCCTACATATTTACAATGGTAAATGAAATTAATGCCTTGATTTCTCTTTCTGATCTTTCATTGTTGTGTATAGAAATGCAAGAGATTTCTGTGTATCAATTTTGTATCCTGAAATTTTTTCAATTCATTGATGAGCTAATAGATTTTTGGTATCTTTTTTTTAAGTTTTTGTTTGTTTGTTTGTTTTTGTACAGTGCCATATCATCTGCAAATGGTGACAATTTTATTTCTTATCTTCCAATTTGGATTCATTTATTTCTTTTTCTTCTCTGGTTGTTGTGACTAGGACTCTCAAAACTATGTTGAATAATAGTGGTGAGAGTGGACATCCTTCTCTTGTTTTTGGTCTTAGAGGAAATGCTATCATGTTTTTACCACTGAAAATGAAGTTATCTGTGGATTTGGCCTATATGGCCATTATTATATTTAAGGAAGTTCTCTGCCCACATTCTGGAAAGTATTTTTATCATAAATGGATGTTGAACTTGTCAAAAGCTTTTTTCTGCATCATATAATCATTGGTTTCTATTCTTCAATTTTTTAATATGGTGTTCCACATTGATTTACATGTATTAAAGAAAATAAATCATACTTGATCATGGTGTATAATCCTTTTAATGTATTGATGAATATCGTTTGCTAGTATTTTATTGAGAATTTTTGAATATATGTTGACCAGTGATATTGACTTGCAATTTTCATTTATTGTGACATCTTTGTCTGTTCTTTTTTTTTTTTTTTCTTACAAGGTGATGATGGTCTCATAGAATAAACTGGGGAATGTTCCTTTCTCTACACTTTTTTGGAAGAGTTTCAGAAGTATAGACTCTAACTCTTCTCTAAATGTTTGTTGGAATTAGTCTGTGTAGCCATATGGTCCTGAACTTTTGCTGTTTGGAAGATTTTTAATCACAGTTTCAATTTCAGTACCTACGATTAGTCTGTTTATATTTTCTATTTGTTCCTGGTTCAGAAAGACTGCATCTTTTAAGAATTTGTCCATTTATTCTAGGTTGTCACTTTTACTGGTTTATGGTTTATTATTGTTGTTTAGTCACTAAGTTGGATCTAACTTTCTTATGACCTCATGGACTGTAGCCTGCCAGACTCCTCTGTCCATGAGATTTTCCAGGCAAGAATACTGGAATGGGTTGCTATTTCCATCTCCAAGGGATATTCCTGACCCAGGGATTGAACATGTGTCTCCTGCATTAGCAAGAGGATTATTTACCATTAAGCCACCTGGATAATCTCTTATGATCCTTTGCACTTCTGTGGTATCAGTTGTAACTTTTCACTTTTCATTTCTAATTTCATTGGTTTCTGTCATCAACTTTTTCTTTTTGATGAGTCTGTCATCAAAAGATAGAAGTTTAAAGATTTATTTTGTTCAACTTTCAAAGAACCAGGTTTAAGCTTAATTAATCTTTATTATTTTCTTCAACTCCATTTCCTTTATTTCAGTTGTGGTTTTTATGATCTTTTTCCTTCTACTAACAGAGTTTTCTTTATTTCTTATTTAGTTGCTTTACATGTAAGGAGAGATTGTTTCTGATTTTTCTCATTTCTTGACATAAAGATTGTATTGCTATAAGCAATTGCTATAAATGAAGAATCAATGCTTTTGAATTGTGGTGCTGGATAAGAGTCTTGAGAGTCCCTTGGAGAGCAGGGAGATCAAACCAGTCATTCCTAAAGAAATCAACCTTGAATATTCATAGGAAGGACTGATGCAGAAACTGAAGCTCCAATACTTTGGTCACTCATTGCAAAGAGCTGACTCATTGGAAAAGATCCTGATGCTGAAAAAAATCCGGGGGCAGGAGAAGAAGCGAATGACAGAGGATGAGGTGTTTGGATACCATCACTGACTCAATAGACATGAATTTGAGCAAACTCTGGGAGATAGTGAAGGACAGGGAAGCCAGGTGTGCTGCAGTCCATGAGGTCACAAACAGTCAGACATGACTTAGCAACTGAACATCTGAAACATCCCTCTTATAATTGCTTTTGCTGAGTCACATAGGTTTTGGACTATATGTTTTTGTTGTCCTTTTTCTCTAGGTATTTTTTTTTCCTTTATGATTTGTTCAGCTGTCCACTGGTTATTTAGTAATAAATTGTTTTGTCTTCATTAATTTATGTTTTTTTAATATTTTCCTCTGTAATTCATTTCTAATCTTATAGTGTTATAGTTGGAAAAGATAATTTTATGATTTCAATTTTCTTAAATATACCAAAATTTGAATTGTGACCTGATATGTGATCTATTCTGGAGAATGTTCAGTGTGCACTTGAGAAGAAAGCATACCCCACTGCTTGGGGATGAAATGTCATAAATATCAACATATCTATCCGATCTAATGTGTGATTAAGGCTTGTGTTTCCTTGTTATATTTCTGCTGGATGATCTATCAATTGATATATGTGGGGTGTTACAGTCCCCCACTACTAGTGTGTTACTATTGATTTCCCCACCTATAGCTGTTAGCATTTGCCTTAAGTCTTGAGGTGCTCTCATGTGGGTGCACATGTATTTACAATTGTTATACCTTCTCCTAGGACTGATCCCTTTATCATTACATGACATCCTTCCTTGTCTCTTTTAACAGTCTTTATTTTAAAATCTATTTTTTCTGATAAAAGTATTGCTTTCTTTTGTTTTTCATTTCTATAGAGTATCTTTTTCCATCCCTTCACTTTCAGTCTGTATACATCTCTAGGTCTGAAGTGGGTCTCAGGTAGACAGCATATATATGGGTCTTGTTTTTGCATCCATTCAGTCAGTGTTTTTGCATCCACTCAGCCAGTCTGTCTTTTAGAATGGTAATTCATTTACATTTAAGGTAATTATACATAGGCTTGCTTCTGCTGCAATATTCTTTGGGTGGTTTGTTTTCATAGATCTTTTTTTCTTTTCTTCTTTTGTTGTTCTATTCTTTTGTGTTTCTTGCCTAGAGACAGTCCTTTAGAATTTGTTGCAAAGCTGGTTTGATGATGTTGAATTATTTTAGCTTCTTCTGGTAAAGCTTTTGATTTCTCCATTGAATCTGAATGAAAACCTTGAATGGATAGAATATTACCGGTGTAGGTTTTTCCCTTTCATCACTTTAAATATATTATGGCACTCCATTCTATAATCTTCAGTGTTTCTGCTGAAAAGTCAGCTAGTAACCTTATGAGGATTATCTTGTATGTTACTTGTTACTTTTCTTTGCTATTTTAATTGTTTGTATTAATTTTTATTAGTTTGATTAATATATGTCTTGACATGTTTCTCCTTCTGTTTACTCTGTATGAGACTCTCTGCTCTTCCTAGATTTTGGGTGACTTTTCCCATGTTAGGGATTGTTTGACTACAACCTCTTCATGTTTTTCCTCATTCTCTTTCTCTTCTTCTCTTGAGACCCTTATAATTTGAATGTTGGTGCATTTAACATTGTCCCAGAGATCTCTGAGACTGTCCTCAAATCTTTTTATTATTTTTTCTTTATTCTGTTGTGTTGCAGTGATTTCCACCATTCTATCTCCTGGTCACTTATCAATTTTTCTGCCTCAATTATTCTGCTATTTTTTTCTTCTAGTATATATTTTTTTAATTTGTTCTTGTGTTATTGCTTTTTTGCTGCTGTTGTTTTTGTTGTTTAGTTCTTCTAAGTCCCTGTTAAACATTTATTGTATTTTCTAAATCCATGCCTCCATTCTTTTTCAAGATCTTGAGTCATCTTTACTATCATTACTTTGAATTATTGTCCAAGTAGATTGCCTATCTCCTCTTCATTTAGTTGGTCCTGTAGGTTTTTACCTTGCTCCTTTGTCTGTAAAATATTTCTTTATCATCTCATTTAGTCTAACTTACTGTGTCTGTGGTCTCTTTTCCACAAACTGAAGGAGCATATTTTTTCTGGCTTCTGTTGTCTGCCTCCTGGTGTTTGAGGTTGTTTCAGAGGTTTGTGTAGCCTTCCTAGTGGGAAATACTGCTGTCTTCTCTCTATGGTTAGAGCTGGGTCTTGTCCCTCTAACAAGACTTTGTCACAGTGTATGTTTTGGAGTGTCAGTGAGCTTATTATGACTTTGAGCAACCTGCTTGCTATTTGATAGTGCTGTGTTCCTCTTTCATTTGTTGTTTGGCCTAAGATATTCCAGCACTAGGCTTGCAGGCTGTTGGGTGGTAGTCAGGTCTTCGTGCTGAGATGGGGACCTCTGAGAGAACTCATATTGATTAATATATCTACCTTTCAGGATTTTGTACTCCCCTTATGGGGGCTTAGGTCTGATCCCAGCAGAGGAATCAGGACCCCCCATGCTGTGCAGTTTGTCTTCCCCAGGTGAATTACCCTCTTCTCCCTTTCAACTCCCCCCTCTCAGGGTTGCAGGTCCCATCCCATTTTCCTTTTTTCTTTTTCTTCCTTTTCTGTGTTTTGTCCTACCCAGTTATGTGGGAAATTTTTGTGTCCTTGTAGGTGTCTGAGGTCCTTTGCTTGTGTTCAGCAGGTGCTTTGTGCAATTGTTTCACTTGAAATATATTCTTGATGTACTTGTGGGGAGGAGTGCTCCTATACCCCAGGTACTCCTATTCCACCATCTTGACCCAAACTCCTTTAAAAGACAATCATTTTTACCTGGGCCCTCCAATATATACATGGAATAATATTAATAGATTTGTATTTGCTTTTCTTATCTCAATTCATATATAATATAGGGGCTGCAGACAATAGCTTAGAAGGGTAGAAGAAAAATTACATCATCTGCCCCTACTATTCCAATTCCACTTATACTTTGTTTACAATATTTTTTATTATGCAGTCTCCTTACATTTATTTATTTTTAGAGCATATGCATGTATGTGTGTGTGTATATATTTATATATATATATATATATACATATATGTATGTGTGTGTGTGTGTGTGTGCATGTGTGCATGCATGCTATGTCGCTTCAGTCATGTCTGACTCTTTGCAACCCTATGGGCTGTAGCCCACCAGGCTCCCCTGTTCACGGGATTCCAGGTAAGAATACTGGAGTCGATTGCCCTCCTCCAGGGGATCTTCCCAACTCAGGGATTGAACTCACATCTCTTATGTTTTCTATATTGGCAAGTGAGTTCTTTACCACTAGTACCACCTGAGAAGCCCATATATACATACTGAAGTGAATCAATTATATGTATACATATATCTGGGCTTCCCTGGTAACTCAGCTGGTAGAGAATCTGCCTACAGTGCAGGAGACCCAAGTTCAATCCCTGGGTTGAGAGATTCCCTGGAGGAGGGCATGGCAATTCACTCCAGTATTCTTGATTGGAGAATCCCCATGGACAGAGTAGCCTGGCATGCTACAGTCCATGAGGTCACAAAGAATTGGACATGACTGAGTGACGAAGCACAGCAGAGCATACATATATCCCTTTTTTTGGGTATTCCTCCCACCCTCCCTGCATTCCATTCATCTAGTTCAGCACAGAGCACTAAGTTGAACTACCTGTGGTATAGAATAGGTTCCCACTAGCTATCTATTTTATATATATATATAAACTCCCAATCCATCATGCCTCCACCCCCATGTCCACAGGTCTTTTATCTACATCTACATCTCTTACCCCACCCTGTATACAAATTCATCTCTACCTGTTTTCTAGGTTTCACCTCTATGTGGAATAGATGTTAATATATGATACTTGTTTTTCTCTTTCTGACATACTTCACTCTGTAAGACAGTCTCTAGATTCATCTACATCTCTACAAATCACCAAATTTATTCCTTTTAATGGCTGAGTGATACTCCACTGTACATATAGGTACCACATCTTCTTTATCCATTCATCTATCAGTGGACATTTAGGTTACTTTCATGCTCTTGTTATTGTAAATAGTGCTGCAATGAACATTGCAGTGCATATCTCATTTTGAATTATGATTTTCTTAGAGCATGTGCCCAGTAATAGAACTGCTGGGTCATATGGTAGCTGCATTTTTAGTTTTTTAGGGAATCTCCATACTGTTCCCTATAGTCATTGTATTAATTTACATTCCCATCAACAGTGCAAAAGACTTCCTTTTTTTCCACACCCTCTTCAGCATTTATTTTTTGTAAAATTTTTGATGATGGCCATTCTGATTTGTATGAGTTGATACCTCATTGTAGTTTAGATTTGCATTTCTTTAATAATTAATGATGCTGAGTGGTGTTGGAAAAATGGACATCTAGTGTAAAAGAATGAAATTAGAACACTCTACACAAAAATAACACTCTACACAAAAATAACACTCTACACAAAAATAAATTCAAAATGGATTAAAGAACTAAATGTAAGTCTGGACACTATACAACTCTTAGAGGAAAACATAGGAAGAACACTTTTTACATAAAGCACATTAAAATCTTTTTTGACCTACCTCCTAGAGTAATGAGAATAAAAACAAAGTAACAAGGAGAACTTAATTAAACCTAAAAGTTTTTGCACAGCAAAGGAAACCATGAACAAGATGAAAAGACAACTTTTAGAATGAAAGAAAATATTCACAAATGAAGCAACTGTCAAGGGATTAATCTTCAAAATTATACAAGTAGTTCATTTAGCTCAATGAAAAAGCAGCCCAGTCAAAAGATTGGCATAATACCTAAAAAGACATTTTTCCAAGGAAGACATACAGATGGCAAAGAGACACATGAAACATTCTCCTCCATACATTTACATGTACAGATTTAACAACCTCAGGTAAGATAAGTGGATTGATTTTATTTGAATGGCAAATTTTATTTAGAAAATTTGGGAAAGAGCAAAAAGTTTGGGAAGTTTGTAGTTATAAAATATAAAACATAGGAGGGAGCAGTCTTGTGTAAGCAGAATATAGCATGGAATGAGATGGTTAATAATGAAAGACAAGACACTCTCTGAACATTTCACTTTACCATTTGACAAATTCATGTGCAAAAAATGTTAAAGAAGAAATTATAAGAATAAGGTAAATTTAAGAGAAATGTTTATGTTATCAGGTTGAACAATTGTACCTATGCCAGGGTTCTGTCCCAGGCTGAGACTCCTTGACTAGGCCAGGGAGATACTTTTCAAACTTGTTTTATACAGGCAATAACAAAACAAATGCTCAGACTGGAACAGCACAAGATTTATTCAATGACCAAAGAATGGAGAAGTGGGAATCAAGTTTACAAGTCAACTCTTCAACCCAATTTGTGTGGAGACACTGAGTATATAGGTGGGTCAAGGTACAAGACAGGGGGTTGAAAAGAATAGCAGAAATATTTATCACTTATGTGAGAACGTGGATGTGGGTTGGGCCTGGAACTGATGACACTCTCTTTTCAGTCTTTGTATGGGCTTTTCTGATTCTTGTCATGGCAATTGTCAACTGTCATGGTGCTGGTGGGGTGTGTCATTTAGCATATTAATGTATTACAATGAGGCTCAAGATTACTGAAAGTCAAATCTTCCACTATCTTGGGCCTAATTGGTTCTAACCAGTTCTTGCTCTTTCTCTTAGTAGCTTCCTTCTGAAACTTCTATAAAAGTAATTGGTTCCTTTTCAAAGGAGGGGAAGGGGTATATTTGGGGGTAACATTGGACAAGCACTGAAGCCAATTTATAATTTACGATGAAAGGAGCTTTTGTTTGCAGCTGCAAAATTTGATGCACGCTTCTATAGACTGAACTTTAAACATTTTATTTTAAAATGGAAATAAATTTCTATTATTTGTATAATCTTATCTGAAATGTAAAACAAATAAAACCCAATTTTCTTTTCCTATATCTATTTTTAATTCCTTCTTTAGGTGACAGGAACCAACAAATTATCTAAATAATGTTCTGCTGTTAGCAATTTTTAATATGCCAAATCAGTTTAATTACAGTTTCTATAAATAATCTATGCAAAATACTTTCCAGAAGAGAATGCACTTTTCCTTTTGTGTGTGGCACATTTTAATACTTAAAAGCATTAGAACAGATGTTAGGTGCCTGCTAAACTTGTTTTCAGTTTTCTTTTATTTATATGTTAATGAGAATTTAATTACTTCATGAATACTTAAACAACTTGAGGGTGCCTGATATCATTAGCCTGAACATAAGCACCTAAAGTGACCACATGGGAAGACAGAAATTGCTTTTAGTTTACTTGAAGACAGAAAGATGAATTCATTTCACCCCCTGCTATGTTTTACCTGACACACAAAGCACAGACTCAATCTTGCCTCAAGACTGAAAGGATTTCAGCAAAGCACTCAAGAGCATAAATACTTTCTATTTGGTTTTGTTTCAATGTCTTTTAAGAATTACTCTAGTTATACTCCATTTCAAAATATTTCACTTGAAATTTTTCTGTTAAAGCTAGTCACTGTATTTTATTTATTATTGCTATGGCAATCTTAGTGGAACTGTGAACATTATAAGCATTATTGATGGCACTGAAAAATATTCTCAGTTTAATCTGAATCAAAAAGGTTTATTTGGCTGAACTCTGGAAACATGAAATACAGATAAAATCTGTGAATTTCTGCTTGTTATTTTTAGCACCAAAAATAGTAAATTAAAATAATTGTTCTAATAATATTTATGATTAAATCTTATATATTTAAATAATGAATAAATAGTTCCACATAGACATATATTTTTTCAAAATATACAAAATTTATAACAAAAATATAAACAATAAATATTTGCCCTAGAAAACAAAAAGATTTAAAAACTCATAAATATACATATTAGAAATAAATAATATCTGGAATGCATGAAGATTGTGAAGGGATATAAGAAAACTGCTTTAGGTAAAGAAAAGAAACAGTATTTAAAAATAGGAGAAAATTGTATAAAAATTTTTTTTTCTCAAAAGTAGTTGAATATAATTTTCAAAAATTTTTCACAGAATTGGTAGTATTAAAACAAAGCAAATAGTCTAAAGCTAAGATAGATTGAAAACAAAAGCAAAAATAAAAGCAGCCAACCACAAAAAGAATGAAACAGTAACTCTGAGTAGAATTTATTAAAGCTTTAAATAGACAAACATAAATGATAAATCCCTATGAAGTGTCTGATTCACAGCTTTGCTCTGATGATGGGATGGGTTGAGATCTGTAGAAACTCATGGCCAGGACTACATATTGTCTTCAACTGAAGCTTCTGTGATGTACAAATTGTGCTCTATTCAGTATATGCTATAAAGTGGCAATGTTGGAGTTCCTGGGTTTCAGTCAGATAAATTTTCAAACTTATCTGATCAGAATCCCTCTTGAGACTGATGTGTCAAAAAATAGCTTAAAATAATGGTTGCAAATAATTTATTTTATAATATTTATGTGTGAAAAGGCAAAAGCTTTTATATTTTCATGATATATCTTCAAAACAGAATAGTGCCATATTTGTATAGCATAAATATATACCATTTTATATGTATACATTTATGTAGTAGAAAGGCAATGCCAAAGAATGCTCAAACTACTGCACAATTGCACTCATGTCACATGCTGGTAAAGTAATGCTCAAACTTCTCCAAGCCAGGCTTCAGCAATACGTGAACCATGAACTTCCAGATGTTCAAGCTGGTTTTAGAAAAGGCAGAGGAACCAGAGATCAAATTGCCAACATCCGCTGGATCATGGAAAAAGCAAGAGAGTTCCAGAAAAGCATCTATTTCTGCTTTATTGACTACGACAAAGCCTTTGCCTGTGTGGATCACAATAAACTGTGGAAAATTCTGAAAGTGATGGGAATACCAGACCACCTGACCTGCCTCTTGAGAAATCTGTATGCAGGTCAGGAAGCAACAGTTAGAACTGGACATGGAACAACAGACTGGTTCCAAACAGGAAAAGGAGTCTGTCAAGGCTGTATATTGTCACCCTGCTTATTTAACTTGTATGCAGAGTACATCATGAGAAACGCTGGGCTGGAAGAAGCACAAGCTGGAATCAAGATTGCCAGGAGAAATATCAATAACCTCAGATATGCAGATGACACCACCCTTATGGCCAAAAGTGAAGAGGAACTAAAAAGCCTCTTGATGAGAGTGAAAGTGGAGAGTGAAAAAGTTGGCTTAAAGCTCAACATTCAGAAAACGAAGATCATGGCACCCGGTCCCATCACTTCATGGCAAATAGATGGGGAAACAGTGGAAACAGTGTCAGATTTTATTTTTTTGAGCTCCAAAATCACTGCAGATGGTGTCTGCAGCCATGAAATTAAAAGACGCTTACTCCTTGGAAGGAAAGTTATGACCAACCTAGATAGCATATTCAAAAGCAGAGACATTACTTTGCCAACAAAGGTCTGTCTAGTCAAGGCTATGGTTTTTCCAGTGGTCATGTATGGATGTGAGAGTTGGACTGTGAAGAAGGCTGAGCGCCGAAGAATTGATGCTTTTGAACTGTGGTGTTGGAGAAGACTCTTGAGAGTCCCTTGGACTGCAAGGAGATCCAACCAGTCCATTCTGAAGGAGATCAGCCCTGGGATTTCTTTGGAA
>NW_011494818.1:97407-98956 GCF_000754665.1 Bison bison bison | reverse complement strand
GGAAAAGACTCTGATGCTGGGAGGGATTGGGGGCAGGAGGAGAAGGGGACGACAGAGGATGAGATGGCTGGATGGCATCACTGACTCGATGGACGTGAGTCTGAGTGAACTCCGGGAGTTGGTGATGGACAGGGAGGCCTGGTGTGCTGCGATTCATGGGGTCACAGAGTCGGACACGATTGAGCGACTGAACTGACTGACTGATATAGAAATTAAATTGTGCAAGCATAATTTAAGACATGAAGATACCTTTTGTGGGGTAAAATCAAGTGAAATATTATTAGTATAAACCTTCATTCAACAATAACCTTCATGAAAAAGCTCTTAAAGAGCCAACTGTTTGAGGGGAGGAATGATTTATAAGGCATTAATTGGAAGGGGGGATCATACAAATTTCACAGAAATGAAGAAATCATTCTTGCTGATTACCAGTCATTGTTGGGGTAATTTGAATTTTATCAAAAGAGGTAGAGAAGAATAGAAATGGCAAGGACATTCCATAACAATAGTTGAAAATTCCGTGTTTTGTTTCTCTTACAATTTATAGGGAAATTGTTCTACTGGGCATTTTGAGAGAGGATTCAAAAGACAAAAGTTACTAACGCAATGTGCATAGGTTTCTATTTTGCCAAAAGTATTCAGCTTCACTTAACACTCAATAGATTTTCCAGGAATAAATTTGTTCTTGAGCTTCCTTTTAAAAACTTCATGTTTTATCATTTAACTAAATCACAGATTTTACAAATTAAATGACCACAAACTAGTAACCATATTGACCAGATTTACATACTGGCAAAATGTTAAGTTTAGAAAGAGGAGTAACAAGGTAAAAGTGTATTTCCCAGGGACTAAACACAAGGGGAGGGCAATTTTTGTCCAGTGTTAACTTTTATTATATATATTTTACTGTTAATTTTTGTTTTGTTTTTTTTTTTTTTTTTTTATTTTTAACTTCTTTATTAAGGTGGATACACATTCTCATATTAACAATTCTTGTGAACAAAAGCAACCAAATTAAGACGATAGTAAGATGTGCTTCACATAAAAACAATCAAGTGGCTAAGAGGAGATCTGGCCCTGTACAACAGAAAGATTAGGAAGCAAAACGTGAATAAGTCCTATATTCCAGAAGCTACCCAAATGTGTGAGCAAAGACAGCATACCCATAATATAGCTCACTTAGGTTCCTTCTTTATGACGCATAATTCCTTAATTATCCATTTGTGAAATAAGAACAAACATTAAGAAATGTGAAATCCAAATTGCATTCATTTTCACAATATCAATACTAAACTCAAGACAGCAACTTCATCAAATATAAATGTTTCAAAAGTAAAAGGCAATCTTAATTTTTTTTATCCTATGAATAGGGTCTGCAAAAATAGGTAAATTATTTTACTGTACTTGCAGGAGATTAGGTCTCAGCCTGCACGGAAGGAGTAAAGCAACAAAAGACAACAAACAAATGCTACTAGGAGTAATGCCCATACATATCAAACTATCTAGGTGAACCATGTTTTACTTATGTAGCAAATCTATTAAATAACCA
>NW_011494818.1:87376-97307 GCF_000754665.1 Bison bison bison | reverse complement strand
ATTCAGCTTCACTTAACACTCAATAGATTTTCCAGGAATAAATTTGTTCTTGAGCTTCCTTTTAAAAACTTCATGTTTTATCATTTAACTAAATCACAGATTTTACAAATTAAATGACCACAAACTAGTAACCATATTGACCAGATTTACATACTGGCAAAATGTTAAGTTTAGAAAGAGGAGTAACAAGGTAAAAGTGTATTTCCCAGGGACTAAACACAAGGGGAGGGCAATTTTTGTCCAGTGTTAACTTATACCTCATGCGAGAGAATACTGTTAATTTTTGAAAGTATTTTTTAAAGAATAAATGTGCCTTGTACCATATTAACAAAGAAAAATTTATAATGGACATTTTTTAAACAATAAAGAAATTTATTACACTTTATTTAAGGCTACTACAATAGAGGTGACATTGAATTCAATTCCTTTGAAGTAAAAGGCAGCAAAGTTTTCCAGCAATGGGGTGAGTTAGTGGAAAAGTACTGGGGTGGGGAATATTGTAGAGATAGTAGGTGAATGTGATTAATCCATCAGGGTTTGGTAACTGGTGCTTATTAAACTTAGGCTCATGAGTTCCCACAGAAGCTGGGAAATAAGGATGATATCTTCCCTGGGTCAGGAAGATCCCCTGGAGAAGGGAATAGCAATCCACTCCAGTATTCTCACCTGAAGAATTACATGGACAGAAGACCGTGTCGGGCTACAGTCCATGGGGTCCCAAAGGGTCAGATGTGACTGAGTGACTTTCACTTCACATCTTCTTTAAGAATAACATTTCAAAAGGATGGCTTCCAGGTCCTTGATAAAAACATACTTGCCTTGTATAAGATTTACATCTCCAAAAAGAAGAGAAAAAATTTGCAGTTACATGTTTTTAAATAAAGGGAGATCAGAGGCCTATAGTCAGGATGAAACCTGTCTAAATTTTAGTAACGCTGAAGGGATATTAAAATCATCTTGGTCAATATCAATCCATCATTGTGTATCAGCACATAAAATATTAATTAAAATTAACTAGCAAGAAATTTTTTTAGATGGAAATAATATTTTCATTTTTGATGAGCAAAACTCACATCACTTATTTAATAGAAATCTTTACATTGTGAAAATAACAGAGGCATTTAGAAACTGGTACAATGCAAATAATTACATAAGTAGTAAACTTAAAAGGCACAAGCAATGCAAAATGCATTTTTAAGATAAAGGATTTTTCCTCCAAGCATCACAGAAATAAGAGTCTTTCTCATTTAAATGAGAAAAAAATAAAATGTTTTATGCCTTAACTGCAAATTGCATCAAATTCCCTATAATAAAATTAAATTGCAGTAAATCATCTATGTATAAGGAACATGCTCTCACTGTAGGATGTATGTACTTATACACAATTTCCTGATTAAATATGGTTCTTAAATAATTGCTTTGTAGGCAGACTACATATAGTTTGCATGTCTTTAACAATGAGAAATTATTGGCACAATGGATAACAAATTTGGGGGAAATTGTAATTCATTATAGCTTTTTAAAAATCCTATAATAAGCATGTCTTGGTCAGTTTAGGCTGCTATAACATACCATGCACTTGGTGGCTTATGAACAATACAAATTCATCTCTCACAGTGAGATGAGAACCTTGATATTAGAACCTGGAAAGTCTAATATCAAGGCTCCAACAGATTCAGTGTTTGATGAATTCATAAACAGCCATTTTTTCATCTTCTTCCTGTGTCCTGATATGGCAGAAAGAGCAAGAGAACTGCCTGAGATGTCTTTTACAAGGTGACTGATCTCATTCATGAGAACTTGACCTGCATGACCTAAGTACCCCAAAGGCCCCACCTCCAAACACCAACACATTGAGGACTAAGTTTCAACATGTGCCCTTTTGTGAGGATACAGACATTCTGTTTCCAACTTTCTACATCTGCCTTCCCTAAAATCCATGTGTTTTGCAACATGCAAAATATATGTGTTCCTTCCAAATAGCCCCAAAAGTGTTCCAGCATCAACTTTCAAATCTAAGTCCAAAGTCTCATCTCAATATTTAAGCTATAAATTGATGGTATTATAATTGTTGCATTATTTCAGTTTTCAAATTGACTTGAGTGTGTGTCAAATTACCTTGTAAGAATCTTAATGAAATGAAAATGTTTGTTGGATGGGATAGCCAACAGTATCATCAAACTTCTTTCTTTTGAGTTATTTATCCTTTTATTGCAAATAAAAAATATCAGTATCTCATGCAGTAATTATTTAAAGTTATGAGCTACCAGAGTCTTCCAAAAGTGATCAATACATTGACAGATCTAAAAGACATATGGAAAATATTATCAATGCTGATATTTCAAATTTAAATTTTGGTAAAGTTGATCAGGTTCAATGATTCCATGTAACTGAACAAAGCCATTAATAAAATTCTATAAAGGCATTTTCATATTACCAGTACACACTATGCTATCAAAACAATTATGATTGGAAGGTACTTAAGAAGGAATTAAATGCACTGATATGTTTTATCTTCACTAATTGTTTAAAAGCAAAACTATTAATTTCCCATATTAGTTGTAGATGCTTATGCATCTAAATGACATTTTAAAATGGTATTACTGATAGTAAACATTAAGGTTTTGTTAACATAAAAATGTAATACTTTATGTTTTGATGACGGGTGACCATGAAGTCTTCCTTATATTGGGATCATAATAGCTAAGAGATAATGTGAAGAATCTCAGAGCCTAAAGATGGTAAGAGGAACAATCAGGTTATAATTCTGTTAAGGATGTATTCAAGTCAAAGTTGAACATTGGCTTTTGATAAACAATGTCTTCTTTCCCTACAAAAAAGTGAATTTTGTTTGAAATCAGTTTGTAAAGTTCTGAACACACTTACTGCTTCACAATTTCACAATCCTCCAGTTGATCATCTCCTCCAGAGTATCATGTCTGATACATTATTCCATACCTATGGCCAACATAAGCAGATTATCCATTTGAAATGTAATTTATGCAGGTATTTGCTCTTTGAAGTTCCAAGGAGAAAAGAATATAATGAATAACTCACTAATTTCTTAATTTTTCAACTTATATTTAATTTTAAAAAATATTTTTGGTCTTCTAAATTTATTCTAATCACTTAGGTGTAAGTGTTCCTTAATCTCTCCAGTGGAATTATAAGAACAGGTCAACTGCTTTATTTTAGGTTACAAGTAGCATGATGTCGTGTTACTGTGTAGTTCATGAATTCTGCAAAAGTCAATCCCACTTACATAGTTTCTATCCTTCCAATATGTTGTCTTACTTGTTCTTCTCTAAAGAACTAAAGCAAACAGAATTGTTATCTTCCTATATATTTTCCCAAATCATTTATTTATCTCACAGTATATTCTAAAGACTGTAATAGGATTTTACAACAATACAGAACCAATAGTATATGGATATATGTGGAAAGAGACTTATCATGAAGAATTGGCTTATGCGATTATGGAGGCTGGCAATCCAAATTCTGCAGTGTGAAATAGCAAGTTTTGAATTAGGAGAACCAATGGTGCAGTTTCTTAACTAAATTCAGCAGACCAAATAAAGTCAGAAGGGAGTCTGTTGGAAAATTTTCCTTCTTACTCTAAGAAGCCATTTTTGTTGTACTATTCAGACCTTCAGTGGATTGAATAACCACCTGCACTATGGAGGGCAATCTGCCTACTCTAAGCTCACAAATCTTAATAATGGAATGCAAAGGAAACAAGATGGCAGAGTAGAAGGACTTGATGCCACCTCTTCTCAAGAAAACATGAAAAATCACAATTACTGAACACCCATCAACAAAGAAGACTGCAACCTACCAGAAAAAGATATTCTACATCCAAAGACAAAGAATAAACCACAACAAGAAGGTAGGAGGGACATATTCAAGGTACAACTAAATCCCATACCTTCCAGGTGGATGACCCACATACTAGAAAATAACTATATCACAGGATATACTTTCTCTCCCATAAGAGTGAAAGTTTTGAGTCCCGTATCAGACTCACAAGTCGAGGGGTTAGCATTTTGAATAGGAGCCCCCAGATAATTTATCATTGAAGGCCAGTGGGGCTTGATCACAGGCACTCCACAGCCTTGGGGAAACAGATTCTCCACTCTTGGGGGGTGCACACATCTCATGCACACCAGGACCCAGGGGAAAAGCATTGAACTCACAGAAACCGAGATCAGACTTATCTGGTCTCCTGTGGAGGCAGGAGGTGGCTGTGGCTCACTGTGTGAACAAGAATGCAGGTAGCACAGGTACTGGACTATATTCACTGGTGTGAGCTCTCCTGAAGGCCGTAACATTGACACCAAGACCTGGCCCCACCCAATAGACTGTAGACTCCAGTGCTGAGATACCTCAGGCCAAACAACCAACAGAGCAGAAACAGACTCACCCCTCAGCAACTAACAACTTAAAGTTTTAGATGTGTCTTGATCTAACAATTGCCTCTAAACATACTCCTTGACATGGACCTGCCCACCAGAGGTACAAGAACCATCTCCACCCACCAGTGGATAGGCTCCAGTCACTCCCATCAGAAATCCTGCAACGGCCTCTTAAACCAGTCTTACCCACCAGGGAGCAGACAGCAGAAACAAGAGGAACTACAATTCTGAAATCTGTGGGACCAAAAACACAGAAATTTAGACAAAATGCGATGGCAGAGGAATATGTTCCAGACATTAGAACAAGATAAAACCCTAGAAGAATAGCTATGTGAAGAGATAGGCAATTTATGCAAGAAAAAGTTTATAGTATGCTAATAAAGATGATATAAGATCTCAGAAAATGGATGGAGGCACAGACTAAGAAGATATATGAAATGTTTAAAAAGTTGGAATATATAAAGAACAAATGAACACAGATGAACAGTACAGCAACTAAAATAAAATTTAAAAAAAGAAAACCTAAAAGGAATTTAATAACAGAATAAATGAGACAGAAGAATGAACAAGTGAGCTGAATTTTAGAATGATAGAAATCAATGCCACAGAACAGAATTTTTGAAAAGAGTGAAAATAAATTAGGACAGTTTAAGAGACTTCTGGGACAACATTAAAATGCCCCATTTGCATTATAGGGTTCCCAGGAGGAGAAGAAAGACAGAAAGTGCCAGAGAAAATATTAGAAGAGATAATAACTAAAAGCTTCCCTAATGTGGGGAAGAAAACTGTCATCCAAGTCCAGGAAGTACAGAGTCCCATAAAGGACAAACCCAAAGAGTAACACTTCAAGACACATGTGAATCAAATTGACAAAAATCAAGGACAAAAAGACAATATTAAAAGAAACAAGGTAGAAGCAACAAATGAAAGGGAATCCCCATAAGATTATCAGCTGATTTTTCAGCAGAAACTCTGCAGGCCAGAGGGAATGGCACAATGCATTTAAAGTGATAAAAGGGAAAAATCTATAACCAAGAATACACTAACCAGCTATTCCTATTCAGATTTGACAGAGACAGCAAAAGTTAGGAGAATTCAGCACCACCAAACCAGAATTAAAACGAATGCTAAAAGAAGTTCTCTTGGCAGAAAAGTAAAGGTCATAAAGAAAAGCAAAAAAAAATTAAAAATTGGAAAGTTCACCAGTAAATGCAAACATATTGTGAAGGTAGGAAATCATCCATACATATATATGATATAGAAACCAGTAATCATGACAGTAGAAACCCAGGATATTGGAAATGCATTTGAAGTTAATCAGCAACTTAAAACGATTATATATTTAATGTTGTTCAGTCACTCAGTCATGTCTGACTCTGCGACCCATGGACTGCAGCATGCCAATCTTTTCTGTTCCTCACTATCTCCTGGAGTTTACACAAACTCATGTCCATTGAGTCAATGATGCCATCCAACCATCTCATCCTCCATCACCCCCTTTTCCTACTGCCCTCAATCTTCACTAAAATCAGGATCTTTTCCAATGAGTCAGCTCTTAGCATCAGGTAGCCAAAATATTAAAGCTTCAGCATCAGTCCTTGTAATGAATATTCAGAGTTGATGATGTCCTTTCTGATTGACTGATTTGATCTCTCTGCTGTTCAAGGGACTCTTGAGAGTCTTCTCCAGCACCACAGTTTGAAAGCACTGATTCTTCAGTGCTTAGTCCTCTGTGGTCCAACTCTCACATCCACACAAGACTACATAGCTTTGACAAGACTGACCATTGTTGGCAAAGTGATGTCTCTGCCTTTTAATATGTGGTCTAGATTTGCAGTAGCTTTTCTTCCAAGAAGCAAGTGTCTTTTAATTTCATGGCTGCAGTCACCATCCATATTGATTTTGAGGCCCAAGAAAATAAAGTCTGTCACTGTTTCCATTTTTTCACCATATATTGGCCATGAAGTAATGGGACTAACTTCCATGATGTTCATTTTTTGAATGGTGAGTTTCAAGCCAGATTTTTCACTCTCCTCTTTCATCTTCATCAAGAGGCTCTTTAGTTCCTCTTCACTTTCTGCCATTAGGGTGGTGTCATCTGCATATCTGAGATTATTGATATTTCCCCTGGCAATCTTGAATTTCTTGAATTTCCCCTGGCTTATGCTTCATCTAGCCTAGCATCCAGTAGACATTGGCAATTTAAAATCTGGTCCCTCTGCCTTTCCTAAATCCAGCCTATACATCTGGAATTTCTTGGTTCATGTATTGTTGAAGACTAGCTTGAAGGATTTTGAACATTACCTTACTAATATGAGAAATGAGTGCAATTGTACGGTAGTTTGAACATTCTTTGGCATTACCCTTCTTTGGGATTGAAATGAAAACTGACATTTTCCAGTCTTGTGACCACTGCTGAGTTTTCTAAGTTTGCTGGCATACTGAGTGCAACACTTTAATAGGATCATTTTTTAGGATTTTATATAGCTCAGCTGGAATTCCATCACTTTTAATAGATTTGTTTGTAGTAATGCTTCTTAAGGCCCACTTGACTTCCCACTCCAGCATGTCTGTCTCTAAGTGAGTGACCACACCATCATGGTTATCTGTGTCATTAAGACCTTTTTTGTACAGTTCTTCTGTGTATTCTTGCCACCTCTTCTAATATCTTCTGCTTCTGTTGGGTCCATACCATCTTTGTCCTTTATTGTGCCCATCTTTGCATGAAATGTTCCCTTGGTGTCTCTAATTTTCTTGAGGGTATCTCTAGTCTTTCCCATTCTATATTTTTAGTCTGTTTCTTTGCATTGTTCACTTAAGAAGGGTTTCTTATCTTTCCTTGCTATTCTTTGGAACTCTGCATTCATATTTTTTCTTTTCTCCTTTGCCTTTTGCTTCTCTCCTTTGTTTAGCTATTTGTAGGACCTCCTCAAACACCATTTTGCCTTGTTGCATTTCTCTTTCTTGCTGATGGTTTTGGTCACTGCCTCTTGTACAATGTCCTCTTGTACCTATGTCCATAGTTCTCCAGGCACTCTGTCTTTCAGATCTAATCCCTTGAATCTATTTGTCACTTCCAGTGTATAATAATAAGGGATCTAATTCAGGTCATACAGGAATGTCCCAGTCACTTTCCCTACTTTCTTCAAGTCTGAATTTTGCAATAAGGGGCTCATGATCTGAGCCACAGTCAGCTCCCAGTCTAATTTTTGCTGACTGTATAGAGCTTCCCTATCTTTGGTTGCAAAGAATATAACCAATATGATTTTGGTATAGACCATCTAGTAATGTCCATGTGTAGAGTTGTCTCTTGTGTTGTTGGAAGAGGATGTTTGCTATTACCAGTGTGTTCTCTTGTTAAGCTCTATTAGTGTTTGCCATTTTATACTTCAGATATCATTTGACTTCCTACTTTTGCATTCCAGTCCCTTATGAAGAAAAGGACATCATTTTTGGTGTTAGTTCTAGAAGGTCTTTTAGGTCTTCATAGACCATTCAACTTCATTTTCTTCAGCATTTGTTGTTGGCACATAGATTTGGATTACTGTGATGTTTAATAGTTTGTCTTGGAAGTGAACCAAGTTCATTCTGTCGTGTTTGAGATTGTATTCAAGTACTGCATTTCAGACTCTTTTGTTGACTATGAGAGATAATTTATTCTTGAAAGGTTATACCTTGTTTTAGGATTCTGGATAAGACTCCTAGTTGATAGCTATACCTTGTCTTGGGAATCCCAAACGAGCCCCCAAGGTGATAGATGAAAGCTTACAGTGTTCCACTGGATTCATGACCTCTGAAGAACTCCATGACCTTTTAACTCCAGGACCAAAGACTGTCTTGTCACTCAGAGCTTTGTGTAGTAGAAATTTTATTAAAGTGATAGTGACAGAAAAGCTTCTGACATAGACATCAGAAGGGGGTAGAAAGATTACTGGTTTAAGTGGGGCATTATATACTTTTCAACTGGTTGCTGAGAATAGATAAAAAGAATACCTCAAAGTTGTAAGAGTTCCACCAGACCCTTTCCCAAAGAATATATCCTGAGATAACTGGCACAAGATTATCCAGGGAGAATTGGTTCTGGGTAATGTCTCTGGCGAGATATACAACAGTATATTACCCATGTGTAATCAGGGGTACAAGTCTTGAGAAATAGGTTTCCAGGCAAGATTTATTACAATTATAATTATTAACATAGAGTCTAAGAAAAGCACTTCCATGATAAAGACATTGTGCTGTGTGACCATCAGCTCCTAAAGAAAGGACAGTCCTCAGGCAAGATACACTGTGCACAAGGCTTAAGCAAAGAATTGACCAAGAATGCTCACCTCTTCCTTGAAGTGGCCCGGACTGCCTAAGCTTTAACTCTTTTATTCTAAGGGAATTTTTCCCACAGTAGTAGACATAATGATCATCTGAATTAAATTCAGCCATTCCCATCCATTTTAGTTCACTGATTCCTAAAATGTTGATGTTCATGCTTACCATCTACTGTTTGACCTTGATTTACCTTGATTCATGGACCAAACATTCCAGATACGTATGCAATATTGTTCTTTACAGCATTGGACTTTCCTTTCACCACCAGACACAGCTAGAACTGAGCATCATTTCTGCTTTGGCTCAGCCTCTTCATTCTTTCAGGAGCTATTACACTCTTCTTTAATGGCATATTGAACACTTACCAGCCAGAGGGGTTCATCTTTCAGTATCATATCTTTTTTTCATATTATTATTATTAACTGTAAATCTTTGTGTAGGTATATAACATATATAGAGAGAGAGATACAGATATATAGTTACATAGACATAGAAATAGATGCATTGATACAGAATAGAGAGAGAGAAGGAGGGGGAGGGCAAGATTGCTATATCAAAACCTCATGGTAAAGGCAAAACAAATTTCCACAATAGGTATATACACACAAAAAAAAAGGAAAAGCAATCCAAATACAATACAAAAGATAGTCATCAAATTACAAGTTCAGTTCAGTTCAGTTGCTCAGTCATGTCCAACTCTTTGCGACCCCATGAATCGCAGCACACCAGGCCTGTCTGTCCATCACCAACTCCCGGAATTCACTCAGACTCATGTCCATCGAGTCAGTGATGCCATCCAGCCATCTCATCCTCTGTCGTCCCCTTCACCTCCTGCCCCCAATCCCTCCCAACATCAGAGTCTTTTCCAATGAGTCAACTCTTCGCATGAGGTGGCCAAAGTACTGGGGTTTCAGCTTTAGCATCATTCCCTCCAAAGAAATCCCAGGGCTGATCTCCTTCAGAATGGACTGGTTGGATCTCCTTGCAGTCCAGGGGACTCTCAAGAGTCTTCTCCAACACCACAGTTCAAAAGCGTCAATTCTGCAGCGCTCAGCCTTCTTCACAGTCCAACTCTCACATCCATACATGACCACTGGAAAAACCATAGCCTTGACTAGATGGACCTTTGTTGGCAAAATAATGTCTCTGCTTTTGAATATGCTATCTAGGTTGGTCATAACTTTCCTTCCAAGGAGTAA
>NW_011494818.1:86742-87276 GCF_000754665.1 Bison bison bison | reverse complement strand
CTTTCACTTTCATCAAGAGGCTTTTTAGTTCCTCTTCACTTTTGGCCATAAGGGTGGTGTCATCTGCATATCTGAGGTTATTGATATTTCTCCCGGAAACCTTGATTCCAGCTTGTGCTTCTTCCAGCCCAGCATTTCTCATGATGTACTCTGCATAGAAGTTACATAGGCATGGTGACAATATACAGCCTTGACAGACTCCTTTTCCTGTTTGGAACCAGTCTGTTGTTCCATGTCCAGTTCTAACTGTTGCTTCCTGACCTGCATACAGATTTCTCAAGAGGCAGGTCAGGTGGTCTGGTATTCCCATCTCTTTCAGAATTTTCCACAGTTTATTGTTATCCACACGGTCAAAGGCTTTGGCATAGTCAATAAAACAGAAATAGATGTTTTCTGGAACTCTCTTGCTTTTTCCATGATCAAGTCACAAGAGAAAAGAACAAAAGAAACAAAAGAAAGAAGACCTATGAAAACAAACAAAACAATTAACAAAATGGTGATAATAACGTATAGATTGGTAATTACCTTAATGTA
>NW_011494818.1:84154-86642 GCF_000754665.1 Bison bison bison | reverse complement strand
TTAATGTAAATGGATTAAATGCTCCCACCAAAAGACATAGACTGGCTTAATGGATACAAAACAAGACATATATATGCTGTCTACAAAAGATTCAGTTCAGTCCTAGGACACAAACAGACTAAAATTTGGGGGATTGAAAAGGGTATTTAACGCAAATGGAAATTAAAAGAAGGCTGGGGTAGCAATACTCATATCAGACAAAATATAGTTTAAAATAATGTTAGAAGGAGCAAAGAAGGGCACTACATAATGATCAAGGGATCAATCCAAGAAGAAGAAATAACAATTGTAAATACATATGCACTCAACATAGGGACAAATAAGGCAAATGTTAACATTCATAAAAGGAGAAATCAAGAGTAACACAATACTGTTGGAGAACTCTAACACTAGTCACATCTCTATATTTCTTTATGGCCTTTGCTTTAAAGTCTAATTTTGTCTGATATGAGTATTGCAATCCCCAATTTCTTGTCATTTTCATTTGCATGCAATATATTTTCCCATCTCCTCACTTTTAATTCCATGTATGTCCTTTGTCCTAAAGTGGGTCTTTTATAGGCCACATATATTGGGCTTGTAGGCTCATATTTTTATTTATAAAGTTATAAACATAGTGATTTAGTTATCATTGCTGTTCATCATAGTTAGAATTGCTATTAAAAGCATTTTTTTTTCTTTTTAATCTATATACTGGCTTACTTAAATGATTTACTTTCCAATTGTGATTTTCTCTTTCCTATTCTTTCCTGTATCTTTTCTATTTAGAGAAGAATTTTCAGTATTTCTTTTAGAATAGGTTTAATATTGTATTGCTTTTAATTTTTTATTGTCTGAGAAATTCTTGATCTCTCTTTCTAAATGACACTTTTGCTGAATAGAACATTCTAGGTTGAAGACTTTTTACCTTTCTGGACTTTGAAAGTATTTTGTCACTGCCTTCTGGCTTTCAATGTTTCTGTAGAGAAATCAGCAGATAACCTCATGGGGATGTTCCTTTGTAATTAACTTTATATTTTTTAGAAAGAGTTTAGAATCCTCCTGCCTTTAGAATTTTCTCTTTAACTTTTGCCATTTTAATTATAACATGCCTTGGTGTAGGTCTGTTTGGATTCATCTTGTTTGGGATTCTCTGTGTTTCTTGTACTTCTGGATATCTGCTTCCTTCTTTAGGTTTGGGAAGTTGTTGGTTTGTTTTTTTGTTGTTTTTTGTTTTTGTTTTTTTGTCACTTTATTTTTTTAATTGAAAGATATTTGTTTTACAGAATTTTGCTGCTTTCTGTCAAGCATCAACAAAAATCAGCCATAGGTACACCCATGTCCCTACTCCGGAACCTCCCTGCCATCTCCCACCCCATCCCACCCTTCTAGATTTTTTCAGCCATGATTTCTTCAAAATACATTTTTAATCACTTTTCTCTTTCTTGTCCTTTTGGAATTCATATTATGCCTAGATTGTCATGCTTTACCTTATCGTGTATGCCTCTTATATTGTTTTCTTTTTCCTTTTTCATTTGGCTTTCCTCCTGCTGTTCTGACTATATGATTTCCATTATTCTATCTTCCAGATCACTTATTTGCTCTTCTTTGTCCATCTGCATTATTCATCCTGCTATTCATTGCCTTTGGCTTAGATTTCATCTTGACAAATGGATTTTCTGCCTTTTTTTGACTCATACTTATGGTTTCTAGTTCTTTTTTTTACAGTAATCTGCATTTAATCTGCATTTCTGTTGCTAGCCTTTCTTAATTCCTTCAGTATTTCATTATCTCCTTTTTGAACTCAGTGTCTTTTAGACTGAAGAGTTTTGTTTCATTGTTCCTTCAGGGAAATATTCTTGATATTTTAACTGAGAGTGGTTTCTCTGCTTCTCATTTTCCTTGTACTTCTCTTAGTCCAAGAGTTTAGGAGAAACAACTGTCTCATGTTGTCTTAGAGGGCTATTTATAAGCAGGAACATCCCCGTATAGCTTTTTTGGGTTTTAATATTTTTTTGGTGTGAAGGCCGGTTTTGATTTGGATGCTTGCTGTCTCTTTCGTCAGCATGTGCTGGTTGTTACCACCTTGATAAGGGGTATGCAAGTGCACAGATGCTCGACTGATGTAGGTTCCCAGGAAGGTGGGGGCTGCAGTTGTGTTCCTCTGCAGTGACAGTGTTATTCTGCAAACCCCCAGAGAGGTGGGGGCAGTGGTTGGCATTGGGTCATGAAACCCTTGGCAGCAGAGGCAGGCCTCACATGCTCCCAGGGAAGTTGACCCTGAGTGCGGACTCGCAGCAGTGGCAAGCCATGCAAGTTCCTGGAAAGGTGGGGCATTGACTTACAGATTGTTTGTGGAACTCTTGGCAACGGCATTGGCACCAGTCTGTGCCTACCCCTGGAATCTGAGATGGCAGCTATGACTTGCACCCAGCCCTGGAGTTTGTGTGGGCCGCCTATGAGCATATGGAGAAAGAAGCTTCTGTGACACCCCTCTCCTCTTGCGCCC
>NW_011494818.1:61111-84054 GCF_000754665.1 Bison bison bison | reverse complement strand
CTCTTTGTCCATCTGCATTTTCATCCTGCTATTCATTGCCTTTGGCTTAGATTTCATCTTGACAAATGGATTTTTCTGCCTTTTTTTGTACTCATACTTATGGTTTCTAGTCTTTTTTTTACGTAATCTGCATTTAATCTGCATTTCTGTTGCTAGCCTTTCTTAATTCCTTCAGTATTTCATTATCTCCTTTTTGAACTCAGTGTCTATTAGAGTGAAGAGGTCTGTTTCATTGTTCTTTCAGGAGAATTTTCTTGGTATTTTAACTATGAGTGGTTCCTCTAGTCTTCATTTTACTTATATTCTCTTACTCTGTGAGTTTAGGAGAAATAATTACTATTGTGATCTTGGAGGGTTATTTTTTGTGTGAGAGAATTCCTGGGCAGCTTGTGTAGGTTTAATATTTTTGGTACAAGGACTTTTTGTTTTACACACGTGTGTCTTTTTCCTTGGCATGTGCTGGTTATTATCCCCTTTATCAGGGATGTGAAGATGCAGCAGCTAGTCCCTGTTCCCAGAGCCTGTGGCAGTGAGAGTAGTGGCTACTTGTGTCAGCACCTGGAGCCTGTGGAGAATGTGTCTTGCTGACTGTGATTGCACACATGTGGAGAAAGAGACTGCATCCTGCTCCTCCCTTTGTGCACCCTCCAACAATGGTGCTCACCTTTATGCCAGGACTAGGCTCTGTCCACATACATGGTTGCTGCCCCTTCAGGCTATCTCCACACAACTAACCCAGTCTTTTCCCCAGGTATGACTTCCAAAGCCTTCGCTTCAGCAGCCAGCCCCCAACTACACTGGTGGATTTGGGTCTCAGTCTGGGGAGCACAGAGTGGCAGCACAGACAGTCTATGCAGATCTCTGTCCTTTATTTTTTCAAAATGGTTGCTGAGAAATCCTCTGAGTATCTGAAGCTTCCCCTCCATCCTGGTTGATCTCCCTGCTGGTGAGGGTGGTTCCCAGGGTGGGGGAAGCTTTCCTCTTATACAGCTCCCTCTCAGGGGAAATGTCCTGTTCTGATTTATTTCTCGCTCTCTCTCTTTATTTTATTTTGTTCTCCCCAGTTATGTGGAGATTCATCTTGCCCTTTCAGACAGTTTAGGTCTTCTGGCAGCACTCAGTAGGTATTTTGTGAGAAGTGCCCCACATTTAGATATATTTTGATATATTTGTGAGAGGAGATGTGTCCCATATCCTTCTACTCCACTATTTTGATAACTCTCCCCAGTTTGGTCTTGATTTTACCCAATATAACAAAATTTTTCATTTACTTGGGGTCTTTATTAAGTTTAATATGACTAGTGATACAGTTTGATTCCACTCTAACACCATGTTATCAGTTTTACTTGTCTGTCTGTTCTTTGTTCCTTCTTCCCTGTTTTCATGTGTTCTTTTGGATTAGTATACTTTATGATTCCTTTTGATATCTTCAGTTGAATTATTGGATAATAATGTTGGATAGTTCTTTCAGCAGTTATATTACACCTTTAAATTATCAGTCTTCCTTAAAGAGGTATTATAGCATATTATGTATAAAAATCTCACTGTAGTATATGTTTATTTTTCTCATCTTAGCCTCTATGTCTTCATAGCCATATATTTTAACTGTTAGAGTTGTCTTAATCCCTATACTCTATTCTTATCTTTGGTAATACATTTAGTTATCTTATAAGGGAATTTAAATAACAAGAAAAGCATATTATGTGTTTGCTATGTAGTTACCATCTTCTGTGCTACTTCTTTCGTATCCTTTCTAAGTATTTCCTTGTAATTTAGGCTTATAGTTTATTGTTTCTTTTTCTTAAGTATTTCTTTTGTATCCTTTCTTTCTAAGTATTTCCTTGTGTATATATGTGTATATATATATATTTGTAATTTAGGTTTATAGTTTATTAAGTATTTCTTTTTCTTAAATGTTATGGTTCTTAAATGTTATTTCACTTGCATTTTTGAAAGTTTTTTTTTTTTTACTGATTATAGAATTCTACTCTGATAATATATTTTTATTTTAGTGCTTTAAAAATGTTGCCCCTCTGTCTTCTGCTTACTGTTTTTAATAAAAAATCAATTGTCTTACTTACCTTTGTTCCACAGTACAAAATCTGTTTGCTTCATCTGGGTGCTTTTAAGATTCTTTTTTTAACCATCATTTTGAGAAATTTGATTATGATTTGTCTTACAAAAGTTTCCTTTATGTTTTTGCATTTTGAGTTTTGTTGAATTTCTTATATTTGTGAATTTATATTTTTATCACTTTTGGAAATAGCTTTTTTATCACTTTTATATTTTATCACTTTTTATCACTTTTGCCAATTATTTCCTGCAGTTCTTTTTTTCTTTCTTTTTTCTTGTGTAATCTCTTAATTATTTTCTTTGAAGACTCAAAATATACATATATGAAGCTGCTTGAAATTATCTCATAATTCATTGGTATTCTGTGAATTTCTTTAAAATGTATTTCCTCTATTTCACTTTTGAGTGTTTATATTGCTGTGTCTTTGAGTTTACCAAGTTTACTTAAGATTTTTTTTCTTTCAATGTCTTATCTACCTTTAATATATTTCTGTGTATTTTCATCTCATACATTATAGTTTTTATTATTAGAAATTGCATTTTTGTCTTTTTCTAGCTTTCACTTAAACTTTTGATCATAGGGAATCCAGTTTTAATAACTGTTCCAAATAATTTATCTGCTAATTCTAACATACATATCACTTGTGGATCATTTTCCATTGATTGATTTTTCTCCTAATTACACGGAATATTTGGTTATTTCCTATATGCCTACTAACTTTTAACTGGATACTAGACATTGTGATTTCACCTTATTGAGGGCTGGATAGTTTCAAGTTTTGGAAACATTGTTGATCATTTTTTCAGACATTGTTCACTTTTTTAGAAACAGTTTGATTCTCTTGGGTCTTGCTTTTAAAATGTGTTAAGTGGAAACAAAAAGAGTGTTCACTTTAAAGCTAATTATTCACTACTAATAAGACAAGGATTTTCTGTCTACTTTATCCAATACTACATGAATAATTAGATTTTTCTATTGGAAATAGACGCTTTTCCTAACTCTCTGTGAGCTATGGACATTTTTCTCTCTCTTTTACAGTTGATATCTTCCCTGGCTTTGTGTAATCTCCTTACATACAAGGATTAATCAGTGCTTCGAGGTGGGGAGATTGTCTGTAGCTCTCCAGTTCTCTCTCTGACCCTGTTCTGCCAAGTCTAGCTACCTTGGCTTTATTATCTTCTCTCTTCCTTCCATCTGAAAACCAAACTAAGGCTGTTACATTAAGGCCATTGCTGTATTCATCTCATTTATTTTCTGTCACTTAAGATTTGCTGTCCTTTATTACCTGTCTGGTATTTTGAACATCACTTTAATATGTTTCTTTCTTTTCTCTGTTTTTCTTTCTTTTCCCCCTTTTGGTTGATCCAGGAGCAGGATAAATCTACTCTCTTTGATCCCACTTTGATTGAAAGCAAAAATTTCCTGGTTATTATATTTTTGAGTTATATGATTTCTATGTATTTTTCCCATTATTTCCAGTTCTCTGCCAAAATTCTAAAATTTTATTCTATGTGTTTGGCAGCATA
The DNA here is from genome assembly GCF_000754665.1 of Bison bison bison. Classification (NCBI taxonomy): domain Eukaryota; kingdom Metazoa; phylum Chordata; class Mammalia; order Artiodactyla; family Bovidae; genus Bison; species Bison bison. Next base: position 80,454 of record NW_011494818.1, on the reverse strand, counting down.
ATTTGAATTTTGTGATTATTTAATTTGATACTTTAATTCTTTGTAGGTCTCTTTCTATAGCTTATTCTTTTTATTACCTGCTATTCTTGATTAATACTTTGTTGCCCCCTTGTATGCATGGTTATTTATAATTGTATGGAATATATTTTATTTATGAAATTATTTTTAGGATTTTTTGAGGATTAAGGTTATGTTATCTTTATTCAGAGAAAAATTATAACTACTTTTAGTAGTTATAATTTCTTTTACATCTGCTTTTACAAAAATCATTGTTATTTTCTAGGAATGAGATATTTCCACATATGTCAGAATATGGACAGCTGAGTGAGTTTCCAATCTTCTTCCAAAAATGTGACAGAAAAAAAATGTAACTTGCTTTAAGTATATAATGGTATAAGCTCTGAACCAGTCACTGCAGTTTAACAAATATTTTGCTCTAACTGACCAAGATTGAACCACATACCTGAGCTTGGATTCAAAGAATATTCACTGAATTTTTCATTAAGAGTGAGAAAGTGAGTTACCATGGGAAGACTGGAACATCAGGAAAGAATAAATATACACTAGATGTGAAAACATACGTTGACTAATATATATGATTTTAGATTAATAGATTCATGATTAATTTTTTAGCTTTTCATCTAACAAATTTCCTTGTCATTCTCCTACTTGCACCTCATGCCTTTTCCATGACACAGACTTCATCTTTCTCCTCAAAAATTATATTTCATATACACTTAACTGTATGTTTCTTCTCCCTTCCATTTCAGATATTCTTTACTTTGTCTATTTGAAAGACTTGTCCTTTTAAACGTCTTCTCATATATATGAATTTGTATCTGCTACTTTTATTTCAAGAGATTTCATAATGATTATTGAGCATCTCCGGGAGTTGGTGTTGGACAGGGAGGCCTGGCATGCTGTGATTCATGGGGTCGCAAAGAGTCGGACACGACTGAGCAACTGATCTGATCTGATAAGTACATAGGAAATTCTTTCAAACAGACTAAACTTGGTAACTTTTAGTGGCTTAATAAGAGTTACCAAGTTTATTCTATTCGAAAGAATTTCCTATGTACTCATCAGATATATTTAAATAAATGCTCAATAATCAGATACAAATACATATTTATTTTAGGTAAGACCTAGAGGAAATGCAAATGAAATGCAAACAAAAGTAAGTTGGGCCTAGTTGGAAAGGAGAACATCTTATGTGGTCTAAATTAATGACGGAGAAGGCAATGGCACCCCACTCCAATACTCTTGCCTGGAAAATCCCATGGATGGAGGAGCCTGGTAGGCTGCAGGACATGACTGAGAGACTTCACTTTCACTTTTCACTATCATGCATTGGAGAAGGAATGGCAACCCATTCCAGTGTTCTTGCCTGGAGAATCCCAGGGACGGGGGAGCCTGGTGGGCAGCCGTCTATGGGTCGCACAGAGTCGGACACGACTGAAGTGACTTAGCAGCAGCAGTGGCTTAATGAACAAATACTGAATTACATCTTAGTTTGGACACAGCCTTAATGCCATTCCAGTAAAATTCAAACCAGTTGCATTTTATGGATAAAATAAAATAAAATTCTCATTTGCAGTCTTATTACTCTTAACAGTGTTCTCAGAACACAGTGCATAAATCAGTTTAATCAGGACGATGTTATAGGATAAAATTACAAAATGCAAAATCCTTAGTATGATCACAGAGTTACTAGATCAGAAGCTTTGATGGTGGCATCAAGACTGTGCTTTTAACAAGTACCACAGGTGATTATTGTGTATTTTCAATATAAGTAGGTCTATGGACATTATATTTAGTCTCAGTTTAAGATATCCACTTTAAATGTCCATGTATTCTTTTCTTTTATTTCATTTAAATGACAAGCCACTATGCTTTTAATTCTTTTTCTAGTAATAAATGCTTTAGAAAGCAATTGCATCAGTGTTACAATAACATTGACATAGATACATATTTGGAAGAGGAACTATTTGTGCTTTCCTCAAAACTACCCTTATATTTAGCACAAATTTTATGCAAATACCTTACTCTCTGTTTTCTGCAAAGGCTTTATAGTTATGTAATGAATATTCAGAATGAGTTCTGTATGGCTATTTATTTAATGTATTTCTTTTCGGTTTGTTTACCATTTGTATCAGCATCACATGGAGCGCTTTATCAGAGTGCATGTTTTACTGAGTCTCATGAGTAAAAAACTTTTTTGGTGATATATTAGAGTTTTTAAAAAGTAGCATATAGTTCATATTAAAACTTACACATGACAGAGTTTGAGACTCTCTAATCCTAAGCATATGACTACAAAATATTTTACTTTTTAACAGTTCACGTATTAACATATTCCAACTTTGATTCTTAACATTTATTTATTTATTTTAAGTAAAATTTAAATTTGTGAAATATCATTTATTTGAAGGAATTGATTCAAGTAGGTGGTCTAAAGATGATAAAAATAAAATGAATAAATTTAATAAGACACACACAACATATAACTTCTTAGACTTAAATAGGTCTTATAAATAAGTACCCTTAATGCACTGACCTTTAATTGCCAAACTCGTCTTATATTCAGTAAAATCTCTCAGGGGTTGTTTTATTTTCCTTTATAAGCAAAAATATTTTATACAAAGCAAATAAAACTGAAAACATCTAAAGTTACTGTATCACACAATCTTAAACATAAGGACATGATATTATGATGAATTTTCCACAGCATGGATGATTTCTACAATTTATAAAAGATAAATGAGAAATAGTCATATTAGCAAAATCCCATACTTGAAACTTAGCTCATTATACATAGCTGCCCAAGGCTACATTAAATGTTTAGTAACAATAGGATACAGTTTATCCCCACAACTGATAAATTAGAACATTTTAGCACTTTATCTTTTCTGTGGTGATTTTGTTATTATCTGCTATGTCATAAAAAAGAGAAAGAAATCTTAAGTTCCTACTTTTTAAATCTTCAAAACAGTGTTATTAGTGAAGATAGAAAATAATTTTACCATCTTCTCAAAGATAGATCAGATCACATCAGATCAGTCGCTCAGTCGTGTCTGACTCTTTGCTACCTCATGAATCGCAGCACACCAGGCCTCCCTGTCCATCACCGACTCCAGAGTTCACTCAGATTCACGTAGAATACTATAGGTGCTTATATATGAGCAATTTTCGTTTTAAGTTTATACAATGCCAAAAAGAAATTCATCATAAATATGTTTAATGGGAAAATTTAGAAGGTTGCTTTTATGTTGGTTTTTTTTTTTTTAATTCATTGTTTATTTCTGGGACAATGTCTGAAATGTTAGAGCACTAATTAAAAATATATTCAACCATGCGTATGAGACAAATTCTAAAATTCCCCTTCCAATCCAATAAATATAATACAAAACTTAACAATTGAGTGTTAATAATAACTCTCCTTTTTGGGGTTCAATTCATATGCACCTCGAACTTTGACACATTATTCAGTGCCCTGAAAAGGAAACAGAAAAGAATGAACAAGCCAAAAAAAGGGCCAAGAAATCACTTCTCTGACAAGAAAAAACCTGAAAAAGTGCATAAAACTGCATATAAGAGACACCTCAGCATCCTCATATTTCTTTTCATTGCATAATAGCTCTGTTGTAGTAGAAAAGAATGCTAAGTACCCAGTCTTGAATTTTAAGAATTATGGGTCAAACATATTTCTCTCAATACAATGGTAAAGAACAAGTGGTCTCATTGTAATGTCAAAGAAAAATTTTAATTTTCATGAATTCAAGACTAATTTCTTGTGAAATGAACAATCACAGATGATTTCCATCATCCAACTCACTCATACAAATCAAACTTGATTCTGAATCATCTATTAAGAATACACCCAAACAAGGGCTCTGTATCTACCTAGAGGTATGGGATGGGGAGGGAGATAGGAGGGAGTTTCAAAAGGGAAGAGATATATGTATACCTATGGCTGATTCAGGTTGAGGTTTGACAGAAAACAGCAAAATTCTGTAAGCAATTATACTTTAACAAAAAATAAATTAATTTTTTAAAAAGGAATACAATCTTCTTTTCTCTATACGAGTGGCTTATAGACAATTATTCTCTCTTAAGGGTTTTCTGGTGGTTCAGCCACAAATGCAATGCAGGAGACATGGCAGCAGCTGCAGATTTGATCCCTGAGGCAGGAAGATCCCCTGGAGAAGGAAATGGCAATCCACTTCAGTATTCTTGCCTGGGAAATCCCATGGACAGAGAAGCCTGACAGACTACAGTTCATGGGGTTGCAAAAGAATTGGACACAACTTAGTGACTAAACAACAATAACCCTTCCAAGAAATTGTGAACCAAGTTGTTAATACATTTCATTGAATCTGATCAAGTACTTTTTTAGGATTAGGAAGTGTAATGGTCGCATAGTTTTGGTGACAAATATAATAATATCTTATTTCTTCCATGGCCACATTTGCTGTCTGTTTTGAAAAAACAGAGCTCTTTCTGTGTTAGTATTAATATAATGATTTTTACATTCTGGTAATCTATAGATTAGAATAGAGATCACTTTACTTACAAGCACTGCTTATCACTCCCAAATACTCTCAAGTGAGTCCTGCAGTCTCTATGAGTTTATGATCATTAAATCATATGGAGGTCAGCATACTACAGTTTATAGGCCTTATCTTGCTGGTACCTCTTATTCCAAACAAAATTTTAGTGGAACAACCATTTGCTTGCCTACTACCTACAATTAGTAGATTTGAGTAGTTGTGAAGAGACAATCTGCCTTGAAAAGAGTTTAAAATATCTACTATTTCTTTCTTTATACAAAATGTTGCTCAGTATCTGACAGAATATTTTCTTCCAGGGACATATTTCTGAAAGTTGTATCATAGTGGTTAGGTATAGTTCTCTAAAACATATAAATGTATGCATAAAATTTTGAGAATATTTGATCAGAAATCAGAAGAACTTATTTTGTTTTTATTCTTTTTTTCTATTATTTATAAAATATGTTTAAATGGGAAAATCAAAACTTGTTCATCTCATTTTTTAAGCCCTGCAAATATCTGTAGATATGAAACACTACATGGAAAGATAATATATAAAATTGAAGCTATTTTTACTGAAGTGAAGGTGGGGAGTTTCAATTCAAATCATTTTGTTCTCCAATAATCCTATGTAACTCTTGTGTGAACACAAACAACTATGCCTCTAAGTACCAATTCTAGTTCTCTACTTACATGTTCCTTAGGCATCTTAGAATGTACAAGCTACTTATTTCTCTAATAATGTCTCCTTTTCATCTACACCCTAGTTCTGTGAGGAGCAGCATGATTTACCATAATACTGCTTAAGCCATAATATCAGCTGTCATCCTTGACTCCCACCTGCCTTAATCCTCAGATAAAATACTCTGTCAATTACAGATGCATAAAATTCCTTCAATATTGTCTTTTTGTCTTCTTGTCCTAACTTAGTCCTGGATAGACATTTGTTCATCTCACATCTGAGTTTTAGGAAAAGCTTCATAAATGGTCCTCCTGCTTCTAGTTTTGTTTCTTCAATTCAATTATAAACTGATAAAAAGTTGATCTTTTACAATGAAAATAGTCTTACCACAACTCTATGTAAATTAATTCAGTATGTAACATTTGTCTTTAAAATAAAATTAAAGCTCATTAGTCTGATATATAATGCCCTTCAGGGTCTTGCTTCTACTTTGTTCTACATTCTCATTTCTTGTCACACATTTCTTTACAAACTTAAACTCATTCTATATAGTCATGTGGTTGAAAAACTCTTGAAAATGTAAACACCAAAAATCTAACTTTATTTCAGAGGTAAACTAATCCAATTTGCATTCTTAAATGCTATATTAAATACAACTCTAATCTAAAACTTCATATAAGCATGACTCACATAAATATATCTTTGTTTTATACCTTGAATAGCATTTTGAATTATGCCCCAAATGATAAAAGAAATAGAACTCCTTTATTATTTTACTCAGGCAACTAACAGCTTTCAAAGTCAGGAAAGGACAGGAAAGAAATTATATAAGTCTATATATACATATATATATATACACATATATTTGGTAACAGTAGCTAGCAGACATGGCATATTTGGGACATCTATGTACAAGTAATTTGTAGCACTGTAAAACATTAGAATTATAAAAGATCTCTTTGATAATCAAAATTTAATTTCATTTTTTGAGGCTTGAAGAAAACAGGACTAAAATGTTACAGGATTTGAATAAGTTCTCAACAAGTTTCTAGCACCTGACTCATGTCTTAAGTTCTCAATGATTTTGCCAAAAGTCAAGTTTTGTGATATTTAGGAATTTCAGGTAGAAGATGAAACTGCAGAGAAGTATTTTCAAGTCTTCTAAGAATCTGAGGTGTGAGAATGGATGAAAGCACTTGTTAAATTAACAGAAACAGAGGATTTGAAAAATTGCATTGTTCCTTTGAATTCCTTGATGCCAAAGTTTGTTTCTGATTATACCTTGTTATGGTCAAACTGAGTGACCAACTGGCTGAGGGAAAGCAAAAGAACAAAGAGAAAAAAATCAAATACAGATTAATTCAAGGTTACAGGTATGAAGAGAAGAGAGTTTGGGATAAGTGGAGATTATCAAATGTCAGTGTTGCAGATGATGAAGTTGAAAGAAATGAAGAAATACTATGAACATTGCTGATTGGCAAATTAATCATGAATATGATAATCAGAAAAAAGTCTACTGATAAGAGTGATGAGAAATAAAACAATATTTGTGGGGTCATATAAAACAAATTATTCTTAATATCTTCTGACTGTAGACAGTGTCAGAATTTTAGCTTACCAGAATAAGAAAATGCAACTAATAAGGTAGTCAATCAAAAAGTGGGGACTCTGTTGTGACTAAATTTTAATTTTCATTAATGTTATCTTATATTTCTCATTAAATGTTTCTATGAATGTATTTTATTCACATTATTATGATATAGTATGTATTTCAAAAACAAGTTTCCTAATTTAAAAATATTGTATTGAGTTTCATCAACTAGTGAGAAAATTTTAAAGGTTTAGCTCCTTGAGAACAGTGATTGTGTTCTAAAACAAAACCAAGAACAAATTAGCCCTTCAAAAAATATTTCTTGGAATAAATGTTTAGCTGGAATCAAGATTGCTGGAAATGATATCAGCAATTTCAGCTTCATGAATGATACCACCCTAATGACAGAAAGTGAAGAGGAACTAAAGTCCTCTTGATGGGGGTGAATGAGGAGCATGAACAAGCTGTCTTGAAACTCAACATTCAAAAAAACTAAGATCATGGTATCTGGTCCCATCACATCAAGGCAAATGGGGAAAAAGTGGAAGCAGTAACAGATTTTTCCCCCTCTTGGACTCCAAAATCACTGCATATGGTGACTGCAGTCCTGAAATTAAAAGACACTTGTTTCTTGGAAGGAAAGCTATGACAAACCTAGACACTGTATTAAAAAGCAGAGATATCACTTTGCTGACAAAGGTCTATATAGGGAAAGTATGATTTTTCCAATAGTCATGTGTGGATGTGAGAGTTGCACCATAGAAAAAGCTAAGTGCTAAAGAATTGATGCTTTTGAATTGTGGTACTGGTGAAGATTCTTGAGAGTCTCTTGGGCTGCAAGGAAATCAAACCAGTCAATCCTAAAGGAAATCATCTCTGAATACTCTTTGGAAGGATTGGTGCTGAGACTGAAGCTCCAATACTTTGGCCACCTGATGTGAGAGCTTACTCATTGTAAAACACTGCATCACTAATCCAGTAATTGCCTTTGAAATACATACTACATCATAATGATATGAATAATATACATGAGTAAAGTCATTCAATGAGAAATATAGGATAACATTAATGAAAATTAAAATTTAGTGACAACAGATTCCCTACTTCTTGATTAATTACCTTATTAGTTGCATCTTCTTAATCTGATAAGCTAAAATTCTGTCACTGTCTTCAGTCAGAAGATAATTTTAAGAACAATTTGTTTGACATGATCCCACTAATATTGTAATTAGTTTTATTTCTCATCACTCTCATCAGTAGACTTTTTCTGATTATCATATTCATGATTAATTTGCCAATCAGCAAATTCACTAATATGAATTTGAGCAAACTCTGGGAGATAGTGAAGGATAGGGGAAACTGGCATGCTGCAGTCAATGGCATAACAAAGAGTCAGACATGACTTAGTGAATGAACAACAACAAAAATAAACATTTATCAACCAAATAAATTCTCAATCACAATTTGGCACTTGCCAGAGGTACTTGCCACCTGCCTCTACAAGGACTGAATCATATGCTGTTGCAGTTGCTGACTTTCAACACCCCCTGAAGGAGTGGAGAGTACAAATGAGGCACTCTGCGCTTTAGGAAACTGTCAAGACAGGTCTTTAGATAGTAGATATTCTCAGGAGCTGATTTTATGAGCTCAATTCTTATATCTCCTTCTATCCAGAAAAGTACTAAAATCGTTCATGGTGACAATCATTTCTCATGATTACCAGAAGCTTTATGATATCAGCAGAAATTTTCTACAAAAAAAAAAGGGGCTTGATTGTATAAACTCCCCATTCAACACAATTACATATACACTGACTTTTCCCCCTACCTCTTTGGAACAGTTTCTCAGAGCTATCTGAGGTGCTGTCTCCTAAGCTGTAGTTTTCATATTCAGTTCAGTTCAGTCAGTTCAGTCGCTCAGTCGTGTCCAGCTCTTTGTGACCCCATGAATTGTAGCACACCAGGCCTCCCTGTCCATCACCAACTCCCGGAGTTCACTCAAACTCACATCCATACCCCAAATAAAATTTAAGTCACAACTCACACTGTGCATATTTTTAAAGTCAGCAAAATACTTAACATGATACAAGCCCTCCTGAAAACTGCTAATATATTTTCAGGCACAAGATTTATCAGAACTCACACAAACCACAGAGTTATAGCCACCAAATTCAATCTCAAAATTATTGAGAAAAACTCATAGGCAGTATTTTTTTAAGGTCAATAAGTTGAAAACTATCTCTGCATCCAAATTTGGGTTATAAGAATTATAAGGTTAAGAAAAGTTAACCTAAATATAATTTAGCAAATATGACATTCTAGTTGGTTAAAAGCTAGAGGAAGTTAGCATAAAATTGAAAGAAATACAAAATAATGGAATGGCTACATTGATCTTAAGAATAAGAAACCTGTAAAACAAATGTTAAAAAAATCAAGTAATTGCCATTATGTAATATTGCACTTGTGGCTTGCAGAGTTCCTTCTCAGAGATGAATACTAAATTATTTGGGGGATCAAGAGACACTTAAATCAAAGTTAAGAATTAAATCTGATATACATAGATGACAACTTTTATTACTATAAAATTGTAAGCTGCTTACTTAGTGGAATTGAGAGTTATCACACATTTCTTTGATATTCAATATTTATTATTATGAATTATGATGATATGCTTACAAATATTTTTTAATGGTAAGCAATAGGAAAAATAAATATCCCTATATTACATTTTCTCAATGAAGCTGTAATTCTACTGCTTAATACAAAATATTCACAGTAGAATACATTGGAGGCAAATTTATGGTATTTGTCTTGCTGTGTACATGATTACTTTCATTCCAAATCCCTGAGTGTCACTTTTTACAGTGCCATGAAACTGTGTAGCAAATTATCTGACTGAACAAAAAGGGGCATATACAAAACAGCTTAACTGAAAAACAGTTTGACAGCAAAATGTCATTCAAAAATTTGTTATGGTCAGATCATTAGACTAATATGAAGTTGCGTGAGAAGAATGGCTAAAGGGGAAGTTCATATGTCTAGAAATATTAAAAAGCAATTTGCACCATGCACACATCCTCACCCCAACTGCTTTTGAACATGTTTGTAATCCACTAAGAAAATCTGATGCAGATTTTTTTTCATAATTGAGTAGAACAGGTGTTAGTTTAGTCAGAAGTGGAAAGACTAAAGGGATGTGAAAATGCTGGTTGAACTTGAATAGAATATATCAGCTGCTTTTTTAGATATTTATATAAACTTATGCAATTTTTACTAGCTTTTGAACAAAATATCTCATCAACTGTTGATTCACAGAAAAAGATTCTCCCTCCAGCATATGTCTCTTCTCTTTTCTTCTCATGTTTTAAAGTACTACTTACAAACAATTAGAATTAAATATTACTATTCTGTTCATTATATTTCTGACCAAAAGTGTAACTTAGAATATATGATAGATGAGGTAGACTCTAAAAGCTTCTATATTGATAATGTGTGCTAAGTCACTTCAGTTGTGTCTGACTCTTTGCAAACCTATAGACTGTAACCTGCCAGGCTCCTCTGTCCATGGGATTCTCCAGGCAGCAATACTGGAGTGCGTTGCCATGCCCTCCTGCAGAGAATCTCACCAACCCAGGAATCAAACCCATATCTCTATGTCTCTTGCATTTGCAGGCTGGTTCTTTGCAACTAGCACCACCTAGGAAGCCCCTCTATGGATATATGACATCATAAACAAAAATATGAAAGTTTAAATATAAATGAATAGGGTGTATGTCTTTGGTTTATTTCTCTAAAATCTCACTAAACGTTTCAATAATTAATTGTATCTCCCTGTTTGTCTTTCCTGCTCTGTGCTTATCCACTCTTGGTTCCTCCATTATTGATTCATTTTTCTGCTTTGGCCCTATATTAAGTTGTAGGTCCACTGTACCTCTATCTCTTTGTATCCAAATTTTTTTTAAAGTAGTATACATTTGCTCTCTCCCTTCTTTACTCATCTGGCCACCTAAGTATTTGTGCTAGTCGCTCACTTGTGTCCAAAGTTGTTTCTCATCCATTTCTTTCAACCACAATCTGTGTGTTGTGTTAGTCACTCAGTCGTGTCCAACTCTTTGTGACCCCATGGACTTGAGCCCACCAGGCTCCTCTAACCATGGAATTTTCTAAGCAAGAATGCTGGAGTGGGTTGCCATTTCCTTCCTCAGGGAATATTCCTAACCCAGGGATCGAACCAAAGTCTTCTGCATTGCAGGTGGATTCTTCACCATCTGATCCACCAGGGAAGCCCCTCAACCACAACCAATATACTACCAATATTTCAAATCAGTATTTCACCCCATAATCATTTATTGAACCAGAGTCACATTCATTTGATTGACTTCTAAATATATATTTGCAGATTTTCCATGGACATCTTACAATCAACATTTATAAACTTCATTTTCATATTCTTTTCTTAATGTATTCCTACTCTGAATCATGATTGGAGACACCCAGTTACCCAAGTGAAAAAATTGACACCCATCTTAGACTCTTCCCACTTTTACATGCACAGCATTCAGTCAATAAAAAGAAAAAAATCTTCCAAATTCCCAGCACCTTTAAATCCCTGTTAATGCACTAACAACGATAATTTCTCTTAATTGGGTAACTACAAAGGTCTCAGTTTTCTCTATTGTCTTCATTATTATGTTTATCCCATAGATTTCCTAACTACTGAGTTCAGTTCAGTTCAGTTCAGTTCAGTCACTCAGTCGTGTCCGACTCTTTGCAACCCAGTAAACTGCAGTACACCAGGCCTCCCTGTCAATCACACCAGGCCTCCCTGTCCATCACCAACTCCCGGAGTTTACTCAAACTCATGTCAACCGAGTTGGTGATGCCATCCAACCATCTTATCCTTCATCATCCCCTTCTCCTCCAGCCCTCAATCTTTCCCAGCATCAGGGTCTTTTCAAATGAGTTGGCTCTTGGCATCAGTGGCCAAAGTATTGGAGTTTCAGCTTCATCAGTCTTTCCAATAAACATGCAGGATTGATCTCCTTTAGGATGGACTGGTTGGATTTCTTGCTGTCCAGGGGATTCTCAAGAGTCTTTTCCAACACCAGAGTTCAAAAGCATCAACTCTTCTTCACTCAGCTTTCTTTATAGTCCAAGTCTAACATCCATACATGACTACTGGAAAAACTACATCCTTGACGAGATGGACCTTTGTTGACAAAGTAATGTCTCTGCTTTTTAATATGCTGTCTAGGTTGGTCATAACGTTCCTTCCAAGGAATAAGCATCTGTTAATTTAATGGCTGAAGTCACCATCTTCAGTGATTTTGGAGCCAAAAAAATAAATAAAGTCAGCCATGTTGCCACTGTTTCCCCATCTATTTGCCATGAAGTGATGGAACCGGATGCCACGATCTCAGTTTTATAAGTGTTTAGCTTTAAGCCAACTTGAGCTTTAAGCTCTGCTTTCACTTTCATCAAGAGGATTTTTAGTTCTAATTCATTTTCTGCCATAAGGGTACTGTCATCTGCATATCTGAGGTTATTGATATTTCTCCCAGCAATCTTGATTCCAGCTTGTGCTTCATCTAGGCCAGCATATCTCATGATGTACTCTGCATATAAGTTAAATAAGCAGGGTGACAATATACAGCCTTGACATACTCCTTTTCCTATTTGAAACCAGTCTGTTGTTCCATGTCCAATTCTAACTGTTGTTTCCTGACCTGAATACAGGTTTCTCAAGAGGCAGGTCAGGAGGTCTGGTATTCCCATCTCTTTCAGAATTTTCCACTGTTTATTGTGATCTACACAGGCAAAGGCTTTGGCAAAGTCAATAAAGCAGAAATAGGTGTTTTTCTGGAACTCTCTTGCTTTTTCCATGATCCAGCAGATGTTGGCAATTTGATCTCTGGTTCCTCTGCCTTTTCTAAAACCAGCTGGAACATCTGGAAGTTCACGGCTCACGTATTGCTGAAGCCTGGCTTGGAGAATTTTGAGCATTACTTTACTAGCATGTGAGATGAGTGCAATTGTGCAGTAGTTTGAGCATTCTTTGGCATTGCCTTTCTTTAGGATTGGAATGAAAACTGACTTTTTCCAGTCCTGTGGCCACTGATGAGTTTTCCAAATTTGCTGGCATATTGAGTGCAGCATTTTCACAGCATCATCTTTCAGGATTTGAAATGGCTCCACTGGAATTCCATCACCTCCACTAGCTTTGTTCGTAGTGATGCTTTCTAAGGCCCACCTGACTTCACATTCCAGGATGTCTGGCTCTAGTTCAGTGATCACACCATCATGATTATCTGGTTGTGAAGATCTTTTTTGTACAGTTCTTCTGCATATTCTTGCCACCTCTTCTTAATATCTTCTGCTTCTGTTAGGTGCCTACCATTTCTATCCTTTATTAAGGCCATCTTTGCATGAAATGTTCCCTTGGTATCTCTAATTTTCTTGAAAAGATCTTTAGTCTTTCCCGATCTACTGTTTTCCTCTATTTCTTGGCATTGATTGCTAAGGAAGGCTTTCTTATCTCTCCTTGCTCTTCTTTGGAACTCTGTATTCAAATGGGTATATCTTTCCTTTTCTCCTTTGCTTTTCACTTCTCTTCTTTTCACAGCTATTTGTAAGGCCTCCCTAGACAGCCATTTTGCTTGTTTGCATTTCTTTTTCTGGGGATGGTCTTGATCCCTGCCTCCTGTACAATGCATGAACCTCTGTCCATAGTTCATCAGGCACTCTATCAGATCTGGTCCCTTAAATCTATTTCTCACTTCCTCTGTATCATCATAAGGGATTTGATTTAGGTCATACCTGAACGGTCTAGTGGTTTTCCCTACTTTCTTCAATTTAAGTCTGAATTTGGCCATAATGAGTTCATGATCTGAGCCACAGTCAGCTCCCAGTCTTGTTTTTGTTAACTGTACAGAGCTTCTCCATCTTTGGCTGCAAAGAATATAATCAATCTGATTTCGGTGTTGACCATCTGGTGATGTCCATGTGTAGAGTCTTCTCTTGTGTTGTTGGAAGAGTGTGTTTGCTATGACCAGTGCATTCTCTTAGCAAAACTCTATTAGCCTCTGCCCTGCTTCATTCTGTATTCCAAGGCCAAATTTGCCTGTTACTCCAGGTGTTTCTTGACTTCCTACTTTTGCATTCCAGTCCCCTATAATGAAAAGGACATCTTTGTTGGGTGTTAGTTCTAAAAGTTCTTGTACGTCTTCATAGTACTGTTAAAGTTCAGCTTCTTCAGGGTTACTGGTTGGGGCATAGGCTTGGATTACCATGATACTGAATGGTTTGCCTTGTAAATGAACAGAGATCATTCTGTCCTTTTTTAGATTGCATCCAAGTACTGCATTTCAGACACTTTTTTGGCTATGAGTGCTACTTTATTTCTTCTAAGGGATTCCTGCCCACAGTAGTAGGTATAATGGTCATCTGAGTTAAATTCACCCATTCCAATCCATCTTAGTTCGTTGATTCCTAGAATGTTGACGTTCACTCTTGCAGTCTCTTGTTTGACCACTTCCAATTTGCCTTGATTCATGGACCTGACATTCCAGGTTCCTATGCAATATTGCTCTTTACAGCATCGGATCTTGTTTCTATCACCAGTCACACCCACAACTGGGTGTTGTTTTTGCTTTGGCTCCATCCCTTCATTCTTTCTGGAGTTATTTCTCCACTGATCTCCAGTAGCATATTGGGCACCTACCGACCTGAAGAGTTCATCTTTCAGTGTCCTATCTTTCTGCCTTTTCATACTGTTCATGGGGTTCTCATGGCAAGAATACTGAAGTGGTTTGCCATTCCCTTCTCCAGTGGACCACATTCTGTCAGACCTCTCCACCATGACCCAGCCATCTTGGGTGGCCCACACGGCATGGCTTAGTTTCATTGAGTTAGACAAGCTGTGGTCCATGTGGTCAGATAGGCTAGTTGACTGTGATTGTGGTCTCAGTGTGTCTGCCCTCTGATGCCCTCTTTCAGCGCCTACCATCTTACTTGGGTTTCTTTTAGCTTGGATGTGGGGTATCTCTTCATGGCTGCTCCAGCAAAGCACAGTTATGATGTGAATTGGAGCATTTAATGTTGCTGCAGAGGTCTCTTAGGCTGTCATCTGTTTTTTTAATTATTTTTTCTATATTCATTTTGTGAGAGTGATTTTCACCATTCTGTCTTCTAGGTCACTTATTTGTTCTTCTGCCTCAGTTATTCTTCTATTGATTTCTTCTAGTGTATTGTTTATCTCTGTTTGCTTTTGTAGTTCTTCTATGTCTTTGGTAACATTTATTGCATCTTCTCCATTCTTTTTCAGAGATCCTGGATCATTTTCAATATCATCATTCTGAATTCTTTTTTCTGCAATTTTTTTAATATAGATTTATTTAATTTAATTGGAGGTTGATTACTGTACAATATTGTATTAGTTTTGCCATATATCAACATAAATCCGCCACAGGTATACACGTGTTCCCCACCCTGAACCCCTCTCCCACCTCCCTCCCCATACCATCCCTCTGGGTCATCCCAGTGCACCAGCCCCAAGCATCCTGTATCCTGCATCAAACCTGGACTGGCGATTCATTTCATATAAGATATTATACATGTTTCAATGCCATTCTCCCAAATCATCCCACCCTCTCCCTCTCCCACAGAGTCCAAAAGACTGTTCTATACATCTGTATCTCTTTTGCTGTGTTGCTTACTTCATTTAGTCGTTTTTCTGGCATTTTAGCTTGTCCCTACATCTAAGACTCAACTCTCTGCCTTTTCATTTTGATTAACTTTCTGTAATGTGGTTTTCATTCTGTTAGCTGTAGGATTGTAGTTTTTCTTGCTTCTTTATCTGCCCTTTAGTGGATGAGGCTAAGATGCTTGTGTAAACATCCTGATGGGAGGGGCTTGCAGTGGGAAAAACTGGGTCTTATTCTGGTGGGCTTCCCTGGTAGCTCAGTTGGTAAAGAATCTGCCTGCAGGGCAAGGGACCCGGGTTTGATCCCTGGGTCGGGAAGACCCCTTAGAGAAGAAAATAGCAAATCACTCTGGTATCCTTGCCTGAACAATCCCATGGACAGAGGAGCCTGGTGGGTTGCAGTCCGTGGGATCACAAAGAGTCAGACACTACTGAGTAACTAACACTTTCACTTTAATTCTGGTTGTCAGGGCCATGCTCAGTAAAACTTTAATCCAGTTGTGTGCAGATGGGTGGGGCTGCCTTCTCTCCCTGTTAGTTGTTTGGCCTGAGGTGACCTTGCCCTAAAGTGTACAGATTCTATTGTAGGGTTAATGGCATCCTCCAAGAGGGCTCACACATAGGGGTACCTACCTCCCAGCATGGTTGCTGATGCCCCCATCCCTGCAGTGAGCCAATGCCAAACCACTTCTCCATAAGAGACCCTCCAACACTAGCATGTAGGTCTGGCTCAGTCTCCTGTGGAGTCACTGCTCCTTTTCCCTAGGTCCTGTTGCTGGCAGGATTCTGTTTGTGCCCTCCAAGATGGAGTCTCTGCTTCCCCCAGTTCACTTCAATGCACCTTCTTCTTTGTCTTTGAACATGGGGTGTTTTTTGGGTGGGGAGGTGGGTTCATGTGTCCTCCTGTCAATAGTTGTTCAAAAACTAGTTGTGATTTTGGTACTCTCACAGGAGTGCATATCCTTCTACTTCATCTTGAAACTTCAAGTCAGTTTCACCTCAGTATTTCCAAGTTTCACAGATTTTTAATTTGCAAGATATTGTGGAATTTTTCATAAAAATAAATCTTTCCTCTGTTTCTGTTCTTTTTTTCTGTATCATCATTTCTTATCACTGTTGCTACCATGTTTATTTATTCAAGTACATACCAACTTTTACCATCATCCTCTTTCTATCTAGTGTCAATTAAAATTGTGTAGATTTAAAAAAAAAACACACACACACAAAAAAAAGTATTGATAGCTTACAAACTATTTCATGTGTTCTATATTACACGTCATATTCTAAGTACTGGATATAGCATTATCTACATATGTAAAGTTTTATAATATGTACTTTTCCAGTAGCTTCTTACACCTATTTTTTTTTAATAATTGCAGACAAAGCAAACTTTTTCAAGTACTTAAGACTATGAAGACTTTGAAATGTCTTATCCTATGTTTCAGACTTAATAGATATTAGAATAGTCTTCATGCTGGATTGTACAGGAATAAGTAGAATACATACACATATATTTTTATTTTTAGTCAGTACAAATGTATGTTTTTAAGAATCAGTCAGACTACACATCTGGGAGGATACTTCAGCCTCAAAACTGAAGATCTAAGTTTCTTCCATTTTTAAATATTTCTGCCTATTACCTTACCTATCAGCCAACTGGGTGTATGTGTTTATAGATATGACTGAGCTGGTATACTTATATTTTGATCTCCCTTACTTTGTACTCATTTCCCAATACAGAGTGTACTCCTTGAGGGGGAGAATTCACATTAAACATTTAAGAATTATATTACTGACACTGCAATCTATATTATCATAAGACCAAATCTATAATTTAAAGGTCACTATCACGCTAATCGGAGAAGGCAATGGCAACCCACTCCAGTACTCTTCCCTGGAAAATCTCAAGGATGGAGGAGCCTGGTGGGCTGCAGTCCATGGGGTCACTAAGAGTCGGACACGACTGAGTGACTTCACTTTCACTTTTCACTTTCATGCATTGGAGAAGGAAACAGCAACCCACTCCAGTGTTCTCACCTGGAGAATCCCACCGACAGGGGAACCTGGTGGGCTGCCGTCTATGGGGTTGCGCAGAGCTGGACACAACTGAAGTGACTTAGCAGCATCATGCTAATAAAGTAGAAAAAATAATATCAATCTATATTGTTTAAAATTGCTTTGTTGCTATCCAATATGTTTTTATATCTATAAAGAATACACTTCATAGTACATAAATGCTTTAAACAATTAAAATGTAAAAACTTAAAAAGTTAAGAATACAGTAGGAATCAAGCCAAATAGATACTCCAAGAACAAATTTATACATGCAAATAAGAGACTAATAATACACAATCCCCTTAAATTAGCTAGTTCAAAGACTCATTTCCGTTTGGCTGTCAACACTGTTTCCCAGCATATTTAGGACTAGTTTATCCTTTGCAACTTCCATATAGACTGTGTGATCATTTTCCATCATACTGAAAAATTCCTCCTGTCTCCAATCATTGATATAAACAGAATGAGCCATAAGCAAAATTATGAAACAGGTAAAACATTTTAGGAACTTTGTTACAACTTGGAGTAATATTTCTCCTTGAATTACATGTCTCTTTCTTCTCTGAAGAGGATCTTTTCCTAAAGTAGCTATCAATTAATTCAATTTAATGAGGTAAAACAGCAGTTATCAAAATTGCATTATTTTGGATTAGGGCCATTAATTTACTCTATTTTTTACTAAGGCAACATTAGTTTATAGCATTATGTTTCATGACAACTGAGTGTGTGCTCAGTCGTGTCCGACTCTTTGCGACCACATAGGCTGTAGCCCACCGGGCTCCTCTGTCCATGGGATTCTCTGGGTGAGAATACTGGAGTGGGTCACCATTTCCTTCTCCAAGCGATCTTCCTGACCCAGAGAAAGAACCTGAGTCTCTTGCATTGCCTGCATTGGCAAGTGGGTTCTTTACCACTAGTGCCACATGGGAAACCCTATGTTCCATGAGTACATCATATTTAGATTTCTATATACATCACAGCATGCTTATCACCAAAAATTTAGTTTCCATCTGTAACCATACAATTGAGCCCCTTTACCAGTTTCACTTTCTCCCATTCCTTCCCCACTGAGTTGCTCAATGTTCTTCCATGTTGTTGCAAATTGGCAAGATTTCATTTTTTTTTTAATTGGTAAGTAGTATTTCATTGGGCTTCACTGGTGGCTCATATGATAAAGAGTTTGCCTGAAAAAAGCAGGAGACCCATGTTCGATTCCTGGGTCAGGAAGATCCCCTGGAGAACGAAATGGCAACCCATTCAAGTATTCTTACCTGGAAAATCCCATGGATGGAAGAGCCTTGAATTCTATAGTCCATGGGGTCACAAAGAGTCAGACACAAAATGAACAACTAACAACCAGCATTTCATTGCATGTGTATTATATATCTACATGTACTATATATATATATATATATATATATATATGTATATAAGATATTAAGAAGAGATGGCAAGAATACACAGAAGAACTGTACACAGAAGATCTTCACAACCCAGATAATCACGATGCTGTGATCACTGACCTAGAGCCAGACATCCTGGAATGTGAAGTCAAGTGGGCCTTAGGAAGCATCACTACGAACAAAGCTGGTAGAGGTGATGGAATTCCAGTTGAGTTATTTCAAATCCTAAAAGATGATGCTGTGAAAGTGCTGCACTCAATATGCCAGCAAATTTGAAAACTCACCAGTGGCCACAGGACTGGAAAAGGTCAGTTTTCATTCCAATCCTAAAGAAAGGCAATACCAAAGAATGCTCAAACTAC
>NW_011494818.1:60735-61011 GCF_000754665.1 Bison bison bison | reverse complement strand
TACACTCATCTCACACGCTAGTAAAGTAATGCTCAAAATTCTCCAAGCCAGGCTTCAGCAATACGTGAACCGTGAACTTCCAGATGTTCCAGCTGGTTTTAGAAAAGGCAGAGGAACCAGAGATCATATTGTCAACATCCGCTGGATCATGGAAAAAGCAATAGAGTTCCAGAAGAACATCTATTTCTGCTTTATTGACTTTGCCAAAGCCTTTGCCTGTGTGGATCACAATAAACAGTGGAAAATTCTGAAAGAGATGGGAATACCAGACCACCT
>NW_011494818.1:44706-60537 GCF_000754665.1 Bison bison bison | reverse complement strand
TCCAAAATCACTGCAGATGGTGATTGCAGCCATGAAATTAAAAGACTTTTACTCCTTGGAAGGAAAGTTATGACCAACCTAGATAGCATATTCAAAAGCAGAGACATTACTTTGCCAACAGAGGTTCATCTAGTCAAGGCTATGGTTTTTCCTGTGTTCATGTAGGGATGTGACGAAGAAGGCTGAGTGCCGAAGAATTGATGCTTTTGAACTGTGGTGTTGGAGAAGACTCTTGAGAGTCCCCTGGACTGCAAGGAGATCCAACCAGTCCATTCTGAAGGAGATCAGCCCTGGGTGTTCTTTGGAAGGAATGATGCTAAAGCTGAAACTGCAGTACTTTGGCCACCTCATGCGAAGAGTTGACTCATTGGAAAGACTCTGATGCTGGGAGGGATTGGGGGCAGGAGGAGAAGGGGACGACAGAGGATTAGATGGCTGGATGGCATCACTGACTCGATGGACGTGAGTCTGAGTGAACTCCGGGAGTTGGTGATGGACAGGGAGGCCTGGCGTGCTGCAATTCATGGGTCACAGAGTTGGACACGACTGAGTGACTGATCTGATCTGATATACACATATAATTGGAAAAAAATGTTTTACAATGTTGTGTCGGTTTTCTGCTGTGAAACAGCAACGTGAATCAGCCATAAGCATATATATATCCCCTTCCTCTTAAGCCTTCCTCCCATACCCCCATTCCACCATTCTAGGTTATCAGAGAGCAACAAGCTGAGCTACCTGTTCTATACAGCAGCTTCCCACTAGGTATCTATTTTATACATGGTAGTGCACATAGGTAAATTTACTCTCACAATTCCTCCCAGCTCTCCTTCCCTGCTGTGTCCACAAGTCTGTTCTCTATATTTAGCCCCTGTAACCTTATCTTGCAAATAGGTTCATCAGTATCATTTTTCTGGATTCCATATTTGTTTTTCAATTTATGTCTTACTTTGTGTGATGGGCTCTAGGTTCATACTCATCACTACAACTGACTCAATTTCATTGATTTTTTATGACTGAGTAATATTCCATTATACATATATACATTTTTTTTCCCCATTCATTTGTTTAATGGACATCTAGGCTGTTTCCACATTCTGGCTACTGTAAATATTGCTCCAATGTACTCTGAGGTACATGTGTCTTTTTGAGCTTTGGTGGCTCAGTAGAAAAGAATCCACCTGCCAATGCAGGAGATGTTGGAGTTGTGATGTTCAAACTACTGTACAATTGCATTCATTTCACATGCTATCAAGGTTACACTCAAAATCTTTCAAGCTAGATTTTAGAAGTTCATGAAGTGAGAATTTCTAGAGAAACTGTCTTTTAAAGACATGATTGCAATCACCATTTGCAGTGATTTTGGAGCCCAAGAAAATTCTGAAGGCTGTCTTTTCACCTTGCTTATAGTTTCTTTTTCTTGCTTATAGTTGTGCAGAAGCTTTTAATTATAATTAGATCCCATTTGTTTATTTTTGCTTTTATTTCCAATATAAGGAGGCGGGTCATAGAGGATCATGCTGTGATGTATGTCAGAGAGTGTTTTGCCTATGTTCTCCTTTAGGAGTTTTATAGTTTCTGGTCTTATGTTTAGATCTTTAATCCATTTTGAGTTTATTTTTGTGTATAGTGTTAGAAAGTGTTCTAGTTTCATTCTTTTACAAGTGGTTGACCAGTTTTCCCAGCACCACTTGTTAAAGAGATTGTCTTTTCTCCACTGTATATTCTTGCCTCCTTTGTCAAAGATAAGTTGTCCATAGGTGCATGGGTTTATCTCTGGGCTTTCTATTTTGTTCCATTGATCTATATTTCTGTCTTTGTGCCAGTACCATACTGTCTTGATGACTGTGGCTTTGTAGTAGAGCCTGAAGTCAGGTAGGTTGATTCCTCCAGTTCCATTCTTCTTTCTCAAGATTGCTTTGGCTATTCGAGGTTTTTTGTATTTCCATACAAATTGTGAAATTATTTGTTCTAGCTCTGTGAAAAATACTGTTGGTAGCTTGATAGGGATTGCATTGAATCTATAGATTGCTTTGGGTAGTAAACTCATTTTCACTCTATTGATTCTTCCAATCCATGAACATGGTATATTTCTCAATCTATTAGTGTCCTCTTTGATTTCTTTCACCAGTGTTTTATACTTTTCTATATATAGGTCTTTAGTTTCTTTAGGTAGATATATTCCTAAGTATTTTATTCTTTTCATTGCAATAATGAATGGAATTGTTTCCTTAGTTTCTCTTCCTATTTTCTCATTATTAGTGTATAGGAATGCAAGGGATTTCTGTGTGTTGATTTTATATCCTGAAACTTTACTATATTCATTGATTAGGTCTAGTAATTTTCTGGTGGAGTCTTTAGGGTTTTCTATGTAGAGGATCATGTCATCTGCAAACAGTGAGAGTTTTACTTCTTCTTTTCCAATTTGGATTCCTTTTATTTCTTTTTCTGCTCTGATTGCTGTGGCCAAAACTTCCAAAATTATGTTGAATAGTAGTGGTGAGAGTGGGCACACTTGTCTTATTCCTGACTTTAGGGGAAATGCTGTCAGTTTTTCACCATTGAGGATAATGTTTGCTGTGGGTTTGTCATATATAGCTTTTATTATGTTGAAGTATGTTCCTTCTATTCCTGCTTTCTGGAGAGTTCTTATCATAAATGGATATTGAATTTTATCAAAGGCTTTCTCTGCATCTATTGAGATAATCATATGGCTTTTATTTTTCAATTTGT
Organism: Bison bison bison; assembly: GCF_000754665.1. Taxonomy (NCBI): domain Eukaryota; kingdom Metazoa; phylum Chordata; class Mammalia; order Artiodactyla; family Bovidae; genus Bison; species Bison bison. The sequence continues at coordinate 57,804 of NW_011494818.1, read as the reverse complement.
TAATGTGGTGTATAACATTGATTGATTTGCGGATATTGAAGAATCTTTGCATCCCTGGGATAAAGCCCACTTGGTCATGGTGCATGATCTTTTTAACGTGTTGTTGGATTCTGATTGCTGGAATTTCATTAAGGATTTTTGCATCTATTCCAAAACTGAACCAGGAAGAAATAGAAAATCTTAACAGACCCATCACAAGCACGGAAATTGAAACTGTAATCAGAAATCTTCTAGCAAATAAAAGCCCAGGTCCAGACGGCTTCACAGCTGAATTCTACCAAAAATTTAGAGAAGAGCTGACACCTATCCTACTCAAACTCTTCCAAAAAATTGCAGGAGAAAGTAAACTTCCAAACTCATTCTACGAGGCCACCATCACCCTAATACCAAAACCTGACAAAGATGCCATAAAACTTTTTTTAACTCAGGAGGGAACTTGTGCTGGATCTGTTTGCCTCCCATGAACACAATTCTACATCTTTCCTTCTGCATTATTTTTTATAAAGTAAGGAAATGGCAAACCACTCCAGTGTTCTTGCCTGGAGAATCCCAGGGATGGGGGAGCCTACTGGGCTGCTGTCTATGGGGTCGCACAGAGTCGGACACGACTGAAGTGACTTAGTAGCAGCAGCAATGAAGAATTGATGCTTTTGAACTGTGGTGTTGGAGAAGACTCTTGAGAGTCCCCTGGACTGCAAGGAGATCCAACCAGTCCATTCTAAAGGAGATCAGCCCTGGATGTTCTTTGGAAGGAATGATGCGAAAGCTGAAACTGCAGTACTTTGGCCACCTCATGCGAAGAGTTGACTCATTGGAAAAGACTCTGATGCTGGGAGGGATTGGGGGCAGGAGGAGAAGGGGACAACAGAGGATGAGATGACTGGATGGCATCACTGACTCGATGGACGTGAGTCTGAGTGAACTCCGGGAGTTGGTGATGGACAGGGAGGCCTGGTGTGCTGCGATTCATGGAGTCACAGAGTCAGACACAACTGAGCGACTGAACTGAACTGAACTAAATGAAGTATGAGGTCCCAGAGTTATATATATAGTACTTTCATAAACCCTGGACTGAATTAGATGATTTATTATAAAAGAGAATCAATTTTACTTCCAAAATTAAAATAACTTGTTTTATTCTTTTTTACTCCTAACCAAGAAACCATGAAAAATATAAGCCTTGTTTTACCTTTGTAATGGTTGTTCACAATTGGATGCTTTCATCTATACTTTTTTCATTGAATTTAAGTTTTGATTTGAGATGTGTGTGTAAGGGTGTATGTAAGCATGTACCTGTGTGTGTGTCTGTATGTGCAACCAGTGTGAAAACATTAACAGATTAAAAAATAAATAAATAAAACTACTATAATATCATGGTCCTTTAAAAAAACATACCTATGAGTTGCTATAGTGATATTATAGCAGGAGGAATGTTTCTGATTGGTACACTGGGAGATATCTCAGAATAGGTACAATTTTAACTAGAACTTGAATGATGATAAAATAACTAATATCTATGTGAGAGAAAACTATAAACAAAATCAGGGAAGGAGAGGACATCTGGCAGTCTCTTGTTATCCAATGAGTCTTCATTTTTATATATTTATTTTGAAAATTAATTTATTTACTGTAATTGGAGGATAATTACTTTACAACATTGTGATGGTTTTTGCCATACATCAACATGAATTTGCCATAGGTATACATGGGTCCCCCCAATCCTGAATCTCCTTCCCACTTCTCTCCCTACCCTATTCCTCTAAGTTGTCCCAAGCACCAGCTTTGGGTGCTGCATGCATCAAACTCACACTGGTCATATATTTTATATATGGTATTGTGTAGGTTTCAATGCTGTTCTCTCACCTAATCACCTTGAATCTTCACTCTTGTCATTCAGAATTCTCTCCCTTTTCACTTTCACACTAACCCCTGTAGGCTTGAGTAAGAAAGCATTGAGGATATTTGCAGATAATTAAATGAAGGCAGTTGGCAGCTAAAGATGTTTCCAAATAACTACTGGAGTTGAATTGGACAAAGACTTAAATGTGCCTTTAAATTTCATTCTAGAAGAAGTATAAGTATGTCTTTTAGGAGGAAACACTAACATCTGGCATGTGGCATATGGTATGCCAGATGCTCTCTGACCAATAACCAGAGAAATGTTAACCTTCTTGATCTGTGTACTATATTTATAATAATGAAATCTAAAATAACATTAGTTGTCCAGGTTGGCATGTAATACACTTGTCTGACACAGAACACACAAGAAATAAGATTTCTGATATTTCTTATTTTAAAATCTTATCATTTTTATCACTATGTATTTGTATAGTTTTTATTTATTAATACAGAAATTTAATTTACTTCATTATATTTCATCTTTTGGTTTCCATTTTAACCAAGACAAAATAACTCAGATTAATTACTTTATTCAATATTTTCATAGACATCTACTAATACTGAAGGACAGTCATAGACACTGGTCTTTTGGAATTATAGCTTTTCACTCTCCCAATTTGTGACATTTGTCTCTTCCTATGAAATTGTCAGTAGACATTCCTCATCACTATAAGCTACACTTTCTAAACTTTTCTGCATATTTTTAATTCTAGAAAAATTAATTAATGGTGAACGTTGGGATCCAACTCAAAACCTTCCAACTGCTTATTCAGGTTGTAATGCCTTACAGTAGTTTTAAGGACAATATGGCCTTGAACTATTTTCTATATACCCTCAGAGCTGCCTGTGTAACACTTTTGCTCCAAATTTCAATCCTTTCCAATCATTGAATAGAAACATTTTCCTGTTTTTTTTTTTCACCCTTGTTCTGCTGTCTATTTATAGTCATTGTCATTCTCTTCATATTTCAGTTATTATTTCTAAACGATGGGGTCTATAATCCTCATGAAATTTCTACTTATCTACCTGATTGAGAAGTAATTTCACTCACTTTTGAAATATATACCTATTAATGGTGGTGGTTCAATCACTAAGTCATGTCCCACTCTTGCAACCCCATGGACTGTAGCCTTCCAGGCTCCTCTGTCCATGGGACTTTCCAGGCAAGAATACTGGAGTGGATTGCCATTTCCTTCTCCATATATACCTATTACTTCTATTAAATTATAAATAGAATGAATATTATATATATATATAATTATACAAAGATTTTACTGATTCTCTTTTCAATTTTAGACAGGTTTGATATAAATATAAAACAAAATTTTTCAGGTCTATTGAATTAATACATTTTAAACTTCTTGAAAATCCAATTATTTCCATGATCATCATGTGGTAATTATCACTCTTTAATAAGAAGAAAAAAATTTCTAATGCCATAATTAGAAAGCCTGACCTGGGCTGTGTTATGTTTAATAACATAATCAATGATGTGATCACATCATAGAAAACATCATATTTACAAATTTTGAGAAAATATTAAATATAATGGACAATGCTTTCAGTGAAAGTAAGAGTCTAGAAGGGTAAAATAAAGTAAGATAACGAGAGTATTAAAAACTACATAGTAGAATCTCCTTTCCCAGTCTTATTGCACTTACCAAACATCCTATTATTTTTCCCACCAAACTTGCTCTCTCTTCACTGCCTTTGTACTTACTTCCTTGTTTGAAATGCTATACTTTGAATCTCTACATATTTCTGTCAAATCTCTTGAAGTCATTGACTAAATACTATCTTATCATAAGAGGCCTTTTATGATGCCTATGTGTATAATAGCTTTGTATATACCACCTCTGTCATTCTCCACTCATATCTCTCATTTGATTGTCCTGTAGTACTTTTCACTATCTAACACAGTACATTAGCAAACACACTCTTCCAACAACACAAGAGAAAACTCTACACATGGATATCACCAGATGGTCAATATTGAAATCAGATTGATGATATTCTTTGCACTCAAAGATGGAGAAGCTCTATACAGTCAGCAAAAACAAGACTGGGAACTGACTGTGGCTCAGATCATGAATTCCTTATTGCCAAATTCAGACTTAAATTGAAAAAAGTAGGGAAAACCACTAAACTCTTCAGGTATGACCTAAATCAAATCCCTTACAAATACACAGTGAAAGTGACAAATATATTCAAGGGATTAGATCTGATAGAGTGTCTAAAGACCTATGGACAGAGGTTCATGACATTGTACAAGGGGCAGCGATCAACACCATCCCCAAGAAAAAGAAATGCAAAAAGGCAAAATGGTTGTCTGATGAGGCCTTACAAATAACTGAGAAAAGAAGAGAAGCTAAAGGCAAAGGAGAAATGGAAAAATATACCCATTTGAATATACAGTTCAAAAGATAGCAAGGAGAGAGAAGAAAGCCTTCCTCAGTGATCAATGCAAAGAAATAGAGAAAAAAAATACAATGGGAAAGACTAGAGATCTCTTCAAGAAAATTAGAGATACCAGGGGAATATTTCTTGCAAAGATGAGCACAATAAAGAACAGAAATGGTATGGACCTAACAGAAGCAGAAGATATTAAGAAGAGGTGGAAAGAATACACAGAAGAACTATACAGAAGGATCTTCATGACCCAGATAACCACGATGGTGTGATCACTCACCTAGAGGCAAACTTCCTGGAATGCAAAGTCAAATGGGCCTTGGAAAGCATCACTATGAACAAAGCTAGTGGAGGTGATGGAATTCCAGTTGAGCTATCTCAAACCTTAAAAGATGATGTTGTGAAAGTGTTGCACTCAATATGCCAGCAAATTTGGAAAGCTCAGCAGTGGCCACAGCATTGGAAAAGGTCAGTTTTCATTCCAGTTCCAAAGAAGTGAAGTGAAGTGAAGTTGCTCAGTTGTGTCCGACTCTTTGTGACCCCATGGACTGTAGCCTACCAGGCTTATCCATCCGTGGGATTTTCCAGAAAGAGTACTGGAGAGGGTTGCGATTCCCTCTCCAGGGGATCTTCCTAACCCAGGGATCAAACCCTGATCTCCCTCATTGTAGGCACGCACTTTACCATCTGAGCCACCAGGGAAGTCCAGTTCCAAAGAAAGGCAATGCCAAAGAAAATTCAAACTACTACACACTTACACTCATCTCACGTGCTAGCAAAGTAATTCTCAAAAATCTCCAAGCCAGGCTTCAACAGTACATGAACGATGAACTTCCAGATGTTCAAGCTGGATTTAGAAAAGGCAGAGGAACCAGACATCAAATTGCCAACATCCATTGGATCATGGGAAAGCAAGAGAGTTCCCAAAAATCTCTATTTCTGCTTTTTTGACTACAGTAAAGCGTTTGACTGTGTGGATCACAATAAACTTTGAAAAATTATTCAAGATATGGGAATACCAGACCACCTTACCTGCCTCCTGAGAAATTTGTATGCAGGTCAAGAAGCAACAGAACCAGACATGGAACAAAAGACTGTTTCCAAATCAGGAAAGGAGTATATCAAGGCTGTATACTGTCACCTGGCTTATTTAGCTTATATGCAGAGTACTTCATGTGAAATCCTGGGTTGGATGAAGAACAAGCTGGAATCAAGATTGCTGGGAGAAATACCAATAACCTCAGATACACAGGTGATATCACCCTTATGGCAGAAAGCAAAAAAGAACTAAAGAGCCTCTTGATGAGAGTGAAGGAGGAGAGTGAAAAAGTTGGCTTCACGCTCAACATTCAGAAAATGAAGATCATGACATACAGTCCCACCACTTCAGGGGAAACAGATGGGGAAACAGTGTCAGACTTTATTTTCTTGGGCTCCAAAATCACTGCAGATGGTGACTGCAGCCATGAAACTAAAAGACACTTACTCCTTGGAAGAAAAGCTATGACCAACCTAGACAGCATATTAAAAAGCAGAGACATTACTTTGCCAACTAAGGTTCATCTAGGCAAAGCTATAGTTTTTCCAGTAGTCATGTATGGATGTGAGAGTTGGGCTATAAAGAAAGCTGAGCACCAAAGAATTGATGTTTTTGAACTGTGTTGTTGGAGAAGACTCTTGAGAGTCCTTTGGACTGCAAGGAGGTCCAACCAGCCCATCCTAAAGGAGATCAGTCCTGAGTGTTCATTGGAAGGACTGATGTGGAAGCTGAAACTCCAATGCTTTGGCCACCTGATGCAAAGAACTGACTCCTTGGAAAAGACCCTGATGCTGGGAAACATTGAAGGTGGGAGGAGAAGGGGACGACAGAGGATGAGATGGTTGGATGGCATCACCGACTCATTGGGCATGAGTTTGAGTAAACTCTGGGAGCTGGTGATGGACAGGGAGGCCTGGCATGCTGCAGTCCATGGGGTCACAAAGAGTCGGACACGACTGAGTGACTGAACTGAACTGAACTGATTATCTTTACTGAAGAAAGAATCTACTCTGAACAATATGATAGATATCTTCAAATAAAGATTCAGGTTTGTTGTTCAGTCAGTAAGTCATGTGTGACTATTTGTGACTTCATAGACGGCAGCAGACCAGGCTTCCCTGCCTTTCACTCTCTCTCATAATTTGCTGAAATTCATGTCCATTAAGTCAGTAATGCTATCTAGTCATCTCATTCTCTGCTAACCTCTTCGCCTTTTGCCTTCAATCTTCCCCAGCATCAAGGCTTTTCCAATGAGTTGACTCTTCATATCAAGTAGCCAAAATATTGGAACTTCAGTGTCTGCAACAGACCTTCCAATGAATATTCAGAGATAATTTCCTTTAGGGATGACTAGTTTGACCTCCTTGCAGTCCACGGAATTATGAAGAGTATTCTCCAGAACCAGTTTTGAAACTTCAATTCTTAAGCACTCAGCGTTCTTTATGGTCCAACTCTCACATCCCTATTGACTGCTGCTGAAACCATAGATTTGACTATATAGACTTGTTTCCGCAAACTATATGTCTCTGCTTTTTAATATACTGTCTTAGGTTTGTCACAGGGCTTCCCTGGTGGCTCAGAGGTTAAAGTGTCTGCCTGCAGTGCAGGAGACCTGGGTTCAATCCCTGGGTTGAGAAGATCCCCTGGAGAAGAAAATGGCAACCCACTCCAGTATTCTTGCCTGGAGAATCCCATGGACAGAGGAGCCTGGTGGGCTACAGTCCACGGGGTCGCAAAGAGTCAGACACAACTGAGCTACTTCACTCACTCACTCACTCAGGTTTGTCATAGCTTACCCTTCAAGGAGCAAGTGTCTTAATTTCATGGCTGCAGTCACCATCTGCAATGATTTTGGAGCCCAAGAAAATAAAATCTGTCATTCCTTCCACTTTTCCCCCATCTATGTGCCATGACATGATGGGACTGAATGCCATGATCTTAGTTTTTTGAGTGCTGAGTTTCAGACTAGCCTTTTCACTCTCCTCTTTCACACTTATCAAGAGGCTCTTTAGTTCCTCTTCACTTTCAGGCATTAGAGTGGTATTATCTGCATAACTAAGGTTGTTGATATTTCTCCCAGCAATCATGATTCCAATTTGTGGTTCATCTAGCCTGGTATTTTGTATGATGTACTCTGCATATGAATTAAATAAACAGGGTGACAATATACAGCCTTGTCATACTCCTTTCCTGATTTTGAACCAGTCAGTTGTTCCATGTCCAGTTCTAACTGTTGCTTCTTGACTCACAGGTTTCTCAGGAGACAGATATTCCCATCTCTTTAAAAATTTTCCACAGTTTGTGGTGATTCACACAGTCAAAGGCTTTAGCATAATCAATGAAGCAGAAGTAGATAATTTTCTGGAATTCCCTTGCTTTCTCTATGATCCAACAAATGTTGACAATTTGATCTCTGATTCCTCTTTTAGAAACCTAGATTGTACATGTAGAAGTTCTCGGTTCGTGTACTGCTGAAACCTATCTTGAAAATTTTTAGGGATAAACTTAGTAGCATGTGAAATGAGTACAATTTTATGGTAGTTTGAACATTCTTTGGCATTTCTGGCTTTGGGATTGAAATGAAAACTGACCTTTTCCTGTCATATGGCCACTGCTAAGCTTTCCAAATTTGCTGACATATTGAGTGAAGCACACTAACTGTCATCTTTTAGGATTTTAAATAGCTCAGCTTGAAATCCATTACCTCCTCTAGCTTTGTTCACAGTAATGCTTCCTATGGCCCACTTAACGTCATAATCCAAAATGTCTTGCTCTAGGTGAATGACCACAACATCATGGTTATCCAGGTCATGAAGACCTTTTTCTGCATAGTTCTGCTTATTCTTGACACCTCTTCTTAATCTCTTCTGCTTCTGTTTGATCTTTACCATTTCTGTCCTTTATCATCCCTGTCTTTGCATGAAATGTTCTTTTGATCTCTCTAATTTTCTTAAAGAGATCTTTAGTCTTTCCCGTTCTATTGTTTGCTTCTACTTCTTCCCATTGTTTCCTTAAGAAGACCTTCCTATCTCTCCTTGCTACTCTCTGGAATTCTGCATTCAGCTGGATATATCTTTCCCTTTCTTCCTTGCTTTTTACTTCTTTTCTTCCCTCATCTATTTGTAAAGCCTCCTTATAAAACCACTTTGACTTCTTGCATATGTTTTTCTTTGTGATGATTTTGGTTACTGCCTTCAGTATGATGTCACAAATCTCTGTCCATAATTCTTCAGGCTCTCTGTTTACCATATCTAATACCTTGAATCTATTCATCACCTCCACTGTATAGTCATAAGTGGTTTGATTTAGGTCATACCTGAATGGCCTAGTGACTTTTCCTACTTTCTTCAGTTTAAGACTGAATTTTTTAAAAAGGTGCTGACAATCTGAGCTACAGTCAGCTCCAGGTCTTCTTTTTCTGACTGTATAGCTGTTCTCAATCTTTGGCTGCAAAGAATATAACCAATCTGATTTTGGTATTGACCATTTATTGATGCCCATGTGTAGCATCTTCTGTTGTCTTGTTGGAAAAGGGTATTTGCTATGAATAGAGTGTTCTCTTGATAAAACTCTCTTAGCCTTTATTCTGCTTCATTTTGCACTCCAAGGCCACACTTGCCTATTATTGTAGGCATCTCTGGACCCCTACTTTTGCAGTCCAATCCCTTATGTCCAAAAAATGGACATCTTTTCTGGCATTAGTTCCAGAAAATCTTGTAGGTTTTCATAGAACAGGTCAACTTCAGCTTCTTCAGCATCAGTGGTTGGGGCATAGACTGGGTTTTCTGTGATGCTGAATGGTTTGCCTTGGTAATAAGCTGAGATCATGCTGTCATTTCTGAGATTGTACACAAGTATCACATTTCAAACTCTTTTATTAACTATGAGATCTACTCCATTTCTTCTAAAGGATTCTTGCCCACAGTAGTGAATATATGTATATATCTGATTACCTGAAGATGTTGATGTTAACTACTAGATATGGATAAAGATGGATAAAATATTCTATGTATTTCCAAGGGTTGAAAGTATGAACAAATAAAAGTAAAATGAATAAATTTATTTTTTCTCAGAATAATAAAGAATATTTTAACATTCAGAGCTGTCCAAAAATGAAAGTGTTTTCTCAAGAGTTAGGGAGTGGTATAGTAACTGTTATCTGCACCATCTCTTCTCAGGGGTGTTATAAAAGTGATTAAACATGAAATAGAGATTATACTTGAAGACCCAAAACCTTCCATCTGGATTCCCTGTAAATTCTATGAAAAATAAACTTTAAAATATTGAAGGTATAAATCTGCATAGGTAATATTTTTAGACTTAAACTCAAGAAAAAGGTTGAATTCTGTTTTTGTGATTTGAACTTGCAGAATATCAGCAAATTTATTATTTTCTTATTATTATTGAGATCAATGACAGCATATTAAGCAGAATGACTCAGACATTTTGTAATCATCCTTCCCAATCTGTAAATTTATATTATATAGCAATGACTGTTCATTATTTCAGTTAAATTTATCTTATCTGTGTTCTTATGACTACTTTATAATAGATTGCTTTTCTTAACACTTTTTTAAAAGTTTATCAAGTAAATTTACTATAGAAATAAGCAAAAACATTTAAATTAATTTTTTGTTAGGATATCCAAGTTATTTTAGAACATTATTCTCAAAGATTTGGATGATCTTTTATCAAAGTACAAACATTAATATACTTGATGTTTTTAAGCATTATTGTCAAGCTTTTGCAATAAAACTTTCAAAATAGTCTGTTCTTCATGTTGTTTTCAGTTATGCTATTGACTGCATGAGTAGCTGAATCAATGATGCATAAATTCATCAAGTCAAAAAAAAAACTCATTCATCAAAATCAATTGAAAACTGCTGACTCTATGAATGTTACTCTCATGAGAAGAAAACACATATCAGATTAAGCTGACTTGCTGTAACTTCTAGAAGAAAATTTAAGCAATTTTTCACTCACTTAATCCTGTGGTATTTTTTTAATTACTGTTTCACATAATTTTAATTTTTGTTGTATTTTTATGTAAATTTATTTTAAAATATAACCTCACATTTTGGATGCTTATATTTGGATGCATGGAGTAGTCAGAAATACTCTTCAGAGATGGTTTAGTTTGGGGAAAAAAAAAAAGTTTGACCAAGCAGCATCATTACTTCCTCGAAAAAATTCGCATTTTCAGTGAAACTTTTATAAAACTGTTTAAATTACTTTAGGGGCATGCTGTTGAAATAGCTATTACTAGAATTCAAGATATTTCATTGATCTTATAGAGAGTAAATAAAGAGGTTAATTTAATAATCCTATCTATGCCATAAAGCAAAACACGCCCAAAGTTTGTTGTCTAAACCTTGCATCAGGATTGTAGATAAGATTTTAGAAGGCAATGCTTCTATGTTGCTATGCTTAGAGTCACTCAAGCTATTCATTTGGTTTCTGGACTGGTCTAGAGATATAAGAACACCTTTATTCTTCCCTTGGCAGGGTCCTCTGGAAAACTAGCTTAAGTACAGACTTCTTTTAGGACTTTCCCTCATGGGCCCTCCATAGTAAACTAATTACTTTAACAACAGTTCAAGGTTCTAAAAATAATTCTTCCAAAATATAGGACACAAGACCTGCCAGTTGTTGTAAAGGCTAGATCTGTAAGAACTGGTATGACATTACTTCTATGGTACTCTGATAGTGGAGTACTGCCCAGCTCGTTTTGAATGGCAGGAGAAATAGAACCGAACTTTCGAAGAGACGAGTATCAAGAATATTTGGTTGTCTTTATTCCGATAGTGAACTGAGTTTTAAACCCTTGTTCAAATGTTCTTGAAGTTCCCTTTTATGTTTAATCAGGGAATTAAGAAATACTTCTTTTTCTCTTCTCATGACTTTTAAAAATGCATACATATATATGTATATATAGTCTCAGCAAATGTCAAAAGGAGATTTCATTTCAAATCCAATAGCTTGCAAACTCAGCAATTTTAGAAGAAAGTCAAGTTTGTCTAGAGCCTGCTTATGTTTCTAAATGACATATTGCATTGTTTCTGGATTAGCTGAGACCTAGGTTCACTATTTCAATTTAACTTAGCCACCCAGCTTTTATAGTAAATTCTTGAGAATGCATAGCATTTTAAGATTCCTTTTGAATTCCTCACCAGGTTTCTTTGTAAAATATGACAAAACTTGTCAAACTTGTGAACCCAAAAGAGTTGGCTGAAGCTCAGCAGTTTTATGTTTAACTTGGAAGCTCACATGGGCTTGGCTGAACATGAAATGTCAAGCTTAATGCACTTGACTTAAAATGGTAAAGTTAAAGCAAATAAATCAATGCAAATTCAAGTAAGTTGGACACTGTGTATTACTATTAAAGTCAATAACAGTTAAAATCAAGACCATCAGGAAATGAGGAACCAGCTCTAGAAAAATTTGTAAAATCAATGAAGTTTGTCCTCATACTGTTTCTGAATGCTCTAAGCCTTGTTCTACTCTGATGCTGATTTGTTAAAGAGTCATGCTTTCTCTCCTGTGGCTCTACAAGTCTCCTCACACTAACAATCTTTCCCTCAAATCTCTTCTGCTCTGTGAATACTCTGCATTTCTTTTCTATGTTGAAACTCACATGAGTGTTTTGTTTTGTTTTTTCCCCACTTAATTAATTGATTGACTTTTGGTTGCACTGAGTTTTCATTGCTGCTCATGGGCCTTCTCTAGTTGTGCAGAGCAGGGGCTACTGTTGGTTGCTTTGCTCATGCTTCTCATTGCAGTGACTTCTCTTGTTACAGAGCACAGAATCTAGACACATGTGCTTCAGTAGTTGTGGCTTGTTGGCTCTAGGGCATACAGGCTTCATTAGTTGCAGCACAGGGACTTCTTAGTTGTGCCTCATGGACCCTAGAGCATAGGTTAAGAAGTCATGATTGGATTTAGTTGCTCTGCAGCATGTGGAACCTTCCCAGACCAGAAATTGAATCTGTGTCCCCTGCATTGGCAGGATTCCTATCCACTGCACCACCAGAGAAGCCTTACTTGAGTTTCTATTATACCTATATGTCTTATACACATAAATATACAAATACCATTAATTATATATATAATACTAACCTATGTGATACATCATATATAGTATATAATAATATATAGCAACATAGTATATGTTAATAACATGTAACATATATTCTATATGTTATATAGCATATTTAATATATTGTATATGCATTGAGCTTTAAGCGAACTTTTTCACTCTCCTCTTTCACTTTCATCAAGAGGCTTTTGAGTTCCTCTTCACTTTCTGCCATAAGAGTGGTGTCATCTGTATATCTGAGGTTATTGATATTTCTCCCGGCAATCTTGATTCCAGCTTGTGCTTCTTCCAGTCCAGCATTTCTCATGATGTATTCTGCATATAAGTTAAATAAGCAGGGTGACAATATACAGCCTTGACATACTCCTTTTCCTATTTGGAACCAGTCTGTTGTTCCATGTCCAGTTCTAACTGTTGCTTCCTGACCTGCATACAGGTTTCTCAAGAGGCAGATCAGGTAGTCTGGTATTCCCATCTCTTTCAGAATTGTCCACAGTTTATTGTGATCCACACAGTCAAAGGCTTTGGCATAGTCAATAAAGCAGAAATAGATGCTTTTCTGGAACTCTCTTGCTTTTTTGAGGATCCAGCGGATGTTGGCAATTTGATCTCTGGTTCCTCTGCCTTTTCTAAAAACAGCTTGAACATCAGGAAG
>NW_011494818.1:42387-43823 GCF_000754665.1 Bison bison bison | reverse complement strand
GGAGGAGAAGGGGACGACAGAGGATGAGATGGCTGGATGGCATCACTGACTCGATGGATGTGAGTCTCAGTGGACTCCGGGAGTTGGTGATGGACAGGGAGGCCTGGCGTGCTGCAATTCATGGGGTCGCAAAGAGTCGGACACGACTGAGCAACTGATCTGATCTGATCTGATATGCATTGAGTGAGGTATGCTACTCTTATAGTATACTGTCTGATATGCTAAGATTTTAATTTATGAAAAAGAAAAAGAAACATATTTACTGAAAGCAAAAATAACAGATTTTATACCAAGATATAAGATGAAAATAATAACATGGTCGTTCATCGGCCTCATAGTCAATTCCAAGAAAGAAACCATTTTACGTTTTTAGATAAGCATATATTATAAATTAATAATAAGAAACATTTTACATCTGTCTTGTTAAGGAAGAATGAAAGTACCTTAAGCATGAAAAATAGGGAATTGCATTTGTTTACAATTTCCATTTGAGTAGGTCCAAGGTAAACCTGTCACAAATTTGCACCTTTTGCATCATATGGCACATAAATGAATAGCTAAAGAGATTGAAGATTAAAAAAAAAGACTAGTCAGCAAGTTTTCCAAAATAGGGAATTTTCAAGTAGGAAAAAAGCAAGTACTTTTGCCAATGCTCTATGTTTGTTTGTTTGTTTGTTTGTTTAATACACTTTGTTCTCTTGTCTTCATAACCTCTCAACTTTGTTACCTCTGGAATTTCATCTTTGATTTAATTTATCTTTCTCAATGTAATTTTTTTTCTTTTTAGCTATGCTAAAAAGTAGTGTGTGGATAGATATGATCACAATATTATACTTGCCTCTAACTCAACCCAGAAAATAAAAACTGAGAGAAAAAAATTTTTTTCATGATTTGAAAAATACTTAATGAAACAGTTACTCTCGATAAATGATAAGAAAAAAAAAAATCCCTAGTCTGGTCAAATTTTTCTGTTTTATGAAGTCTCAGTAAGTAAAGCAAAGAGTTTAGATTCATGCACAATATATCTTTGAACAAAATTATTTTACTTCTCTAACTCCTAGAAACAAATTATAAATCAGGAAATGTTACATCTGTCAAAGAATAGCACAGCTTTCAATTGTTTAATCCAGATTAGAGAAGACCAGGGTGAGGATTAATATAAAACATAATTCAATCTTTCAAAAATACTACTAAAGTTACTATTCAGTTCAGTTCAGTTCAGTCGCTCAGTCGTGTCGGACTCTGCAACCCCATGAATCGCAGCATGCCAGGCCTCCCTGTCCATCACCAACTCCCGGAGTTCACTCAGACTCACGTCCATTGAGTCAGTGATGCCATCCAGCCATCTCATCCTCTGTCGTCCCCTTCTCCTCCTGCCCCCAATCCCTCCCAGCATCAGAGTCTTTTCCAAGGAGTCAACTCTTCGCATGAGGTGG
>NW_011494818.1:31692-42113 GCF_000754665.1 Bison bison bison | reverse complement strand
TCTAGGTTGGTCATAACTTTCCTTCCAAGGAGTAAGTGTCTTTTAATTTCATGGCTGCAGTCACCATCTGCAGTGATTTTGGAGCCCAGAAAAATAAAGTCTGACACTGTTTCCACTGTTTCCCCATCTATTTAACTCAATGTAGAGTTAATACTACATCAGGAGAAAGAAAGTAAAATATGACATTTCAAAACCACAGTGAAACATTTAGATAGGTCATATTGTTATTGTCATACTGCAGATTCTCTTAGGAATGATCGTTTTAACTTTCTGAAAACAAAAACAAACAAACAAAAAAACAGAAATATAAGCATAATGGCACAGATTACAAAGTAATGGAAAATTGATATTTTAGGTACACCCTGGTGTGACAGTGAGAATGATGTAGTCTAAAACCAAAGATAGATACAACCCTGCTTCTTATGTTATCCCTTCAAATACCCTATTTTTCTGCTTCCCATTTAGCCCACTCTGTTTCCGTACATCATGGAGCTAAGTCAAATTCATCTTATCACTGTAGATACAATATCTTTATTAGACAGAAGTATAAAAATATAAAATTAACTATAGCTTGGTACAAGAAATCATTGTTTACTTTTTTATTTGATTGAATTTTTATATCTTGATCCATCTTTCCTTATACCACAAAAATTAACAGAACTGCTTTTCAGCCCATATATCACTCACATTAGTCTTTTTTTTTAATATCTTCTCTATTTATAGAAGTTCTATTGAAAGACATAAAGATTGAATTGTAAACACTTGTCATTGAAAGCCTTAAATATATAATATAATGTGACTGATAATTAAGGCATATACATAAAAGGTTGAGTAAGGGTGTAATACAATTGCAGACCTTAACTCTCAATCAGGATGGACCCAGCATACCATCAAATTTTAAAACACAATGAAATTGTTTTATTTCATAAAATTATTGTGTATGTTTGAGTGTGCACATATTTATTGATGGAGAAAGCATCATCTAACAAACTCCTTCCTATTCTCTAAATAATTATTATTCTAAATACTCTTTTCCTTCTAGTGATGTGCATACAATATTTACTAAGTTTAACCTATTGTTGACTATGTGCTTATATAAGATTATGTATAATACCTCTTCCACATCTTAGTAAATGTATAATTATAGTATGTAATGTATACTATACATACATAACTGTAGTAATGTATAGTTAACCACCAGGTAACAACTGCAATGCATGTATTAATATATATTATGCACACTTTGGCTTATCTTTATTGCTCTCTGCACATGAAAATTGAAAGAAATTACTTTACCAAGTGATCATTGATATATTGAAGGATTTATAAGTAAATTTGGTTTACTCCTAGGGGGGAGGCCCAGAAGGCAGTTTTCAAAGGATGGGAGAACAATAAGAAAAGGATGATTCTATCTACCATTCTTGTTGCTGTTGTTGTTTAGTTGCTAAGTCATATCTCACTCTTTGTGACCCCATGGACTACAGCACCCCAGGCTTTCTGATACTTTACTATCTCCCAAAGTTTGCTCACACTAGTGTCCACTGAGTCAGTGATGCTCTTCACATCAGGTGGCCAAAACACTGGAGCTTCAGCACTTGTCATTCTAATGAATATTCAGGGTTGAATTTCCTCTAGGATTGACTGGTTTAATCTCCTTTCAGTCCCAGGGATTCTCAAGAGTCTTCTCCAGAACCACAACTGGAAAGCATCAATTCTTCAGCATGCAGTCTTCTTTCTGGTCCAACTCTGACATCCGTACATGACTACTGGAAAAACCATAAGTTTGACTATACATACCTTTGTTGGCAAAGTGATGTCTCTGGTTTTAATGTGCTGTCTGGGTTTTTAATAGTTTTCCTTCCAAGGTAAAGTGTCTTTTAATTTCATGGCTGCAGTCATCATCCACAGTGATTTTGGAGACTAAGATATTATCTGTCGCTGTATCCATTTTTCACCCTTCTATTTGCCGTAAAGTGATGGAACCAGATGCCATGATCTCAGTTTTTTTAACGTTGAGTTTTAAGCAAGGTTTTTTATTCTCCTCTTTCACTAGCATATAGAGGCTCCTAGTTCCTCTTCACTTTCTCTCATTAGAGTGTTATCATCTGCATATCTGAGGTTGCTGATATTTCTCCCAGCAATCTTGATTCCAGTTTGTGACTCATCTGGCCCGGCATTTCACATTATCTATTCTGCATGTAAGTTAAATAAATAGGAAGACAATATACAGCTTTGACATACTTCTTTCCCAGTTTTGAACCAGTCATTTGTTCTGTGTTTGGATCTGTTGCTTCTTGGCTTGTGTACAAGTCTTTTAGGAGGCAGGTAAGGAGGTCTGATAGTCACATCTCTAAGAATTTTCCCCAGTTTGTTATGATCCACACAGTCAAAACCTTTAGCATAGACAATAAAGCAGAAGTAGATGTTTTTCTGGAATTCCCTTCCTTTCTCCATGATCCAACAAATTTGGCAATTTGATCTCTGGTTCCTTTGTCTTTTTGAAGCTCAGCTTGTATACCTGGAAGTTCTTAGTTCACGTACTGCTGAAACCTAGCTTGAATGATTTTGAACATTACCTTGCTAGAATGTGAAATGACCACAATTTCAGGGCAGTTTGAACATTATTTGGCATTCCTTGCTTTGGGATTGGAATGAAAATTGACATTTTCCTGTCCTGTGGCCAATGCCAAGTTTTCTAAATCTCCTAGGTTTTAACAGCATCATCTTTTAGAATTTTAATTAGCTCACCTGGAATTCCATCACCTCCACTGGCTTGTTTGTAGTAATGCTTCCTAATGCTCACTTGACTTCAAACTCCATAATGTCTAGCTCTAAAACAGTGACCATACCATCATGGTCATCCAAGTGACTATCTTTTTTTGTATAGTTTTTCTTAATCTCTCTGTTTCTCTTAGATCCTTACCATTTCTGTCCTTTATTGTACCCATCCTTGCATTAAACGTTCTCTTGGTATCTCCAATTTCTTGAGGAGACCTCTAGCCTTTCCCACTCTCTTATTTTCCTCTATTTCTTTATATTGTTCACTTAAGGATTTCTTATCTCTCCTCGCTCTTCTCTGGAATGCTGCATTCAGTTTGGTGTATATTTCCCTCTCTCCCTTTCCATTTGCTTCTCTTCTTTCCTCAGCTATTTGGAAAGCCTCTTCAAACAACCATTTTGCCTTCTTGTATTTCCTTTTCTTTGAGATGAATTTGGTCACTGCCTCTTATAGAGTGTTATGAACAACTGTCCATCATTCTTCAGGCAGGGTATCTACCACATTTAATTCCTTGAATCATGGATTAATGAACCATAACCTTGTCATGGTGAAAGGTCTTGCATAACTCAATGAAGCTCTGAGCCATGTCATGCAGGGCCACCCAAGATGGACAGTTCATAGTGGAGAGCTTTGGCCAAATGTGGTCCACTGGAGGAAGGAATGGCTTACCATTCCAGTATTCTTGCCTCAGAAGCCCCATGAGCAGTATGAAAAGGTAAAAAGATATGACACTGGAAGCCCTTCCAGTTTGGGAGGTATCTAATATGCATCTGGGGAAGAGCAGAGACATAACTCCAGAAGAATGAAGAGGCTGGGTCAAAACTGAAGCTATACCCAGTTGTTGATGTGTCTGGTGGTGATAGTAAAGTCTGATGCTGTGAAGAACAATATTGCATAGGAACCCGGAATGTTATATCAATGAATGAAGATAACTTAGATCTGATCAAGGAGGAGATGGCAAGAGTGAACATCAGCATCTCAGGAATCAGTTAACTAAAATGGACAGGAGTGGTCATTCAGATGACCATTATATCTACTACTGTGGGCAAGAATCCCTTGGAAGAAATGAAGTAGCCCTCATAGTCAATAAAAGGGCAAAATGTAGTACTTGGATACAATCTTAAAAACAACAGAATGATCTTGGTTTATTTCCAAGTATTGGCAAAGTATTCAGTATCACACTAATTCAAATTTATGGCCCAACCACTAATGCTGAAGAAACTGAAGTTGAACCATATTATGAAGACCTAGAAAACCTCCTAGAACTAACACCAAAAAAAAAAAAAAAAATTTTTTTTATCACATCATATTACAATCCTCTCTTTTTATCACAGAGGATTGCAATTGCAAAGTAGGAAGTCAAGAGCTACCTAGAGTAATAGCCAAGTTTGGCCTTGGATTACAAAATGAAGCTGTGCATAGGTTAACAGAGTTTTGCCAAGAGAACATACTGGTGATAGCAAACCCCTTCTTCCAATAACACAAGCGATGACTCTACACATGGACATCACCAGATGGTCAATACCAAAATTAGATTGGTTATATTTTTTGGAGCTAAAGATGGAGAAGCTTTTTACACTCAGCAAAAACAATACTGAGGCTCAGATCATGAGCTCCTTACTTCAAAATTCAGTCTTAAATTGAAGAAAGTAGGGAAAACCATTAGGCCATACAGGTATGAAAGTGAAAGTCGCTCAGTAGTATCCAACTCTGCAACCACATAGACTATACAGCCCATGGAATTCTCCAGCCCTCCTGGAGTAGGTAGCTTTTCCCTTCTCCAAGGGATCTTCCCAACTCAGAGATCAAACCCAGATCTTCCACATTTCAGGCAAATTGTTTACCAGCTGAGCCACAAAGGAAGCCCATTCAGGTCTGAGCTAATCAAATTGCAAATTTAAGATGGCATCCGGTCCCATCACTTCATGGCAAATAAATGGGGAAACAGTGGAAACAGTGTCAGACTTTATTTTTCTGGGCTCCAAAATCACTGCAGATGGTGATTCCAGCCATGATTAAAAGATGCATACTCCTTGGAAGGAAAGTTATGACCAACCTAGACAACATATTAAAAAACAGAGACATTACTTTTCCAACAAAGGTCTGTCTAGTCAAGGCTATGGTTTTCCCAGTGCTCATGTATGGATGTGAGAGTTGGACTATAAAGAAAGCTGAGCGCCAAAGAATTGATGCTTTTGAACTGTGGTGTTGGAGAAGACTCTTGAGAGTCCCTTGGACTGCAAGGAGATCCAACCAGTCCATCCTAAAGGAGATCAGTCCTGGGTGTTCATTGGAAGGACTGATGTTGAAGCTGAAACTCCGGTACTTTGGCCACCTGATGTGAAGAGCTGGCTCATTTGAAAAGACCCTGACGCTGGGATAGATTAAGGGCAGGAGGAGAAGGGGAAGACAGAGGCTGAGATGGTTGGATGGCATCACCGACTTGATGGACATGGGTTTGGGTGGACTCCAGGAGTTGGTTATGGACAGGGAGGCCTGGCGTGCTGCAGTTCATTGGGTGGCAAAGAGTCAGACATGACTGAGCTACTGAACTGATGTCATTGCTTCAAAGGGGCACTTTGTTTCTATTTACTGCCTGTCAGTACAGACTGCGGAGAAGGCAATGGCAACCCCCTCCAGTACTCTTGCCTGGAAAATCCCATGGATGGAGGAGCCTGGTGGGCTGCCGTCTATGGGGTCACACAGAGTCGGACATGAATGAAGCGACTTAGCAGCAGCAGCAGCAGCAGCAGCAGCAGCAGTACAGACTGTGCTTTTGAGCAAGGTTGAAGAATTCCCTTCACTACTAAACAGACAACCCTAGGTTTTAGAAAGTTTAGAGGAAAGTATTTGTTCTAATGATGGGGAATTTTTAAAAAATCCTATGTCCCTTGAATTTTTGTCTACCTAGACTCTATAATTCCATACTCTTTTTATACCTAAGGGCCCAAGGGGGAGAAAAATTACAGATATAGTCTCAGGACTGAGCTCAGGATTCTGGGATTTTGAATTTACTATAATAACCAAGAATTTGGAATGACTAACTCCTGTTCAGCTTTTTTCCCCTATGTCTTCCACCCTCTGTTGCTCAGCCTTTTTGCATTAAATTAGTCATTATCCATCAGCACTTTCCCTAGTCTGGATTATGTGATGCAGAATATTCATTCTGCTATTATCATCTTCAGGAACAAACATGAATATAGTATTTCCTTCCCAAGGGATCCATAAAACATTGCTTCCATTATTATCTCTGTGTGGGCATTTGGATGTGAGGTATGCCGTTTTCTCTCTTTTATTCACAAGCACATTTCAAAATGCCGATCAAAATCACTAAGAAACCGCTCCTATTTGGGGTGAAAATGATGGTCCCTGAAAGTACTTCAAATTTTTGGTCATGCTTCTCAATGTCACATTTATATTTGTATTTAATCAGGATAACAATTGGTAGATCCAGTCTTGTTAGCAATTGAATTTAGGGTTTGTTCTGAAATACATCAGAAAATACATTTTAAAAACTACATTAAGTAATTGTTTTACATGTGATATGCCCCAATTACCTTATTTAAAATAGTTTTTTAATGTTTCAAGTGGAAGTAGATTTTTCTGTTTGTCCCCATATTTTAAATTATTTAAGATAAGACCTTGGTACATTAGTTACTAATAAAGAAAGCATTTCTTTTCCTTTACCAAAAATAATTTCCAATTATTTGAGATACAAGAATGGAATTAGAATTACAAGTGCATCTGAGATCCAATATCTTTTACAGGAAGAAACAGAATAGCAAGTCCGAATGCCTAATTTTAACCAAAGCAAACTCTTCCTGATATTTTAATTTACAGCCTTGGGAAAGTGCTGGACTTTCATAGCTGTGTTTTTCTCTTGGACAGAGAGAGCTTAAACCACACCTATTACTAAAGTGTCAGGCACTGAACCAGCTCTCACTCAGTTAAAACTAGTTCCTTAACTCCCTTCCATCTCCTTCCACACACCTCGGTGTAATTGTGAAGATCTAATGTTAATTATATTAAGACAAGAGTGTTTTATACTATCAATGAAAGTGAAAGTCTCTCAGTCATCTCTGATTCTTTGTGATCCCATGGATGTCCATGGAATTCTCTAGGCCAGAATACTGCAGTGGGCAGTCTTTCCCTTCTCCAGGGGATCTTCCCAACCCAGCAATCAAACCAAGGTCTCCCGCTTTGCAGGCAGACTCTTTACCAGCTGAGACACAAGGGAAGACCAAGAATACTGGAGTTGGTAGCCTATTCCTTTTCCAGTGGATTTTCCCCACCCAGAAATCGAACTGGAGTCTCCTGCATTGCAGGTGGATTCTTTACCAACTGAGCTATTAGGAAAGCTCTTTGTACTATCAGGTGCTATACAAATAAAAGAAGTTTCCATTCAAGGTTTTACATTAAATAGCTATTATATCCATTAGAAAAACAGAATTAATTTTCAATTTACTAGCATGGATTTAAAAAGTATTGTATAACTTTTATTAAATTAAAAACAAACAGCCTTTCTACTACAGAAGACACTTTTCCATTAGCCTTCACCATTCATTATACATTTGAATGAATTTAATATCTGTAGATATCTGTTTACATTTGGATACTTAATCTTAAATGACTGAATCAAAATTGTTCATGAGAAGTTCTAAATACATAATTGTTTATAGGTAAACTGTGGAAAATTCTGAAAGAGATGGGAATACTAGACCACCTGATCTGCCTCCTGAGAAATGTGTATGCAGGTCAAGAAGCAACAGTTAGAACTGGACACTGAAAGGTTGTTGCTGAACCACAAAAGACACTGGGATTCTTGGCCTCTGGAGGAGAAGAATTCAATCCAGGGTCAGAGACGAGGCTTGATCATTCAGAGCTTTTGTGTAATAAAGTTTTATTCAAGTATAAAAGAGATAGAGAAAGCTTCTGACATAGACATCAGAAGGGCAGAAAGAATACCCGCCTTCTAGTCTTTAGCTGGATGTTATATAATTACTAGCAATCTGTTAATGAAAGAAAGGAATGTCTCAAAACTCAGAGAATGGCACCAGGTCCTTAACCCACAAGGTGCATTTTGAGATAATCTTTGCACCAGGCGAATCATCCCAGGCCATAAAATGATTGACTTGAATCTTGTATAAAGGCAGATTACCATACAAATAGTTTTGTTTACATGGATTAGGAGAACAATGTATGAGAGTAACATACTGGATTGTCAAGTCAGTTCTGAGCCTTTAGGCGGAACAGACTTGAAGACAGAGTCTGGGGTAAATGTGTAAGTACATTAACGTATCTTAAGACAACCATTTCTATAAGAAAAATGCATTGGTTAGCTCAATATTTGAGAAAAGTTAAGTTCAGGTGGAAAGAGTTGTCATTATGGCAACACCGTATTTTAAGAGAAACCTCTTTGTAAATTTAAATGGAGAAGGGGGAAAATATATCACTAGTTTGTTTCTTCCTGCCACTTAAGAGTGAGATTTAAAAAGTATGACACTTGCAATCTATTTCCTCCATTTGGAGAGCCCTGGACTTCCTGCCTTTTATCATCTTAACATGGAACTAAAGACTGATTCTAAATTGGAAAAGGAGTATATTAAGCTGTATGTTGTCAACCTGCTTATTTAACTTATATGCAGAGTACATCATGAGAAATGCTGGACTAGATGAAGCACAAGCTGGAATCAAGATTACCAGGAGAAATATCAATAACCTCAGATATGCAGATGACACCATCCTTATGGCAGAAATCAAAGAACTAAAGAGCCTCTTGATGAAAGTGAAAGAAGAGAGTGAAAAAGTTGGCTTAAAACTCAACATTGAGAAAATGAAGATCTGGTCCCTTCACTTCATGGCAGATAGATGGGGAAACAATGGAAACAGTGACAGACTTTATTTTGGGGACTCCAAAATCACTGCAGATGGTGACTGTAGCTATGAAATTAAAAGACACTTACTCCTTGGAAGAAAAGTTATGACCAACCTAGACAGCATATTAAAAAACAGAGACATTACTTTGCCAACAAAGGTCCATCTAATCAAAGCTTTGGTTTTTCTGGTAGTCATGTATGGATGTGAAAGTTAAAAGAATTATCCTCCAATCAAAAATAAAATAAAAATTTTAAAAAGCACAAAATGTATGTATTACATGAATTTCAAATGTGTCTTTAATATCCCATTTTAGAGGTCATTTTGAGGCATCCTGAGAAGGCAATGGCAACCCACTCCAGTACTCTTGGCTGGAAAATCCCATGGGCAGAGGATCCTGGTAGGCTGCAGTCCATGAGGTCGCTACGAGTCGGACACCACTGAGAGATTTCACTTTCACTTTTTACTTTCATGCACTGGAGAAGGAAATGGCAACACACTCCAGTGTTCTTGCCTGCAGAATCCCAAGGACAGCGGGGCCTGGTGGGCTGCCATCTATGGGGTCGCACAGAGTCGGACACGACTGAAGTGACCTAGCAGTAGCAGCAGCAAATAAATACACAGGACTATAAAGAAAGTTGAACACCAAAGAACTGATGCTTTTGAACTGTGGTGTTGGAGAAGATGCTTGAGAGTCCCTTAGACAGCAAGGAGATCCAACCAGTCCATCCTAAAGGAAATCAGTCCTGAATGTTCATTGGAAGGACTAATGTTGAAGCTGAAATTCCAATGCTTTGGCCACCCCATGCCAAGAGCTGACTCATTTGAAAAGACCCTGATGCTGGGAAAGATTGAGGGCAGGAGGAGAAGGGGACAACAGAGGATGAGATGGTTGGATGGCATCACCGACTCAATGGACATGAGTTGGAGTAAACTCCAGGAGTTGGTGATGGACAGGGAGGCCTGGCGTGCTGCAGTCCATGGCGTCACAAAGAGTAGGACACAATAGCGACCGAACTAAACTGAACTGAAACTCACTATACCTAGAAATGGTATGATTCACTAAAGTCATTTTGTACATAAGGAAGCTCTAGAATTATCAAACAGTAGAATGGCGTTCTACTTTCAGAATAAAGCTATCAAGGGAATGTTTGTTAAGATTTACAGCTAGGGATCAGCTGGTTTGGGTCCAGAACCCAAACTGTTGGCAATGAGCACAGTGCTTTTTCTCTCTTCCACTACTTCACAAACGACACAGCCAAATAAAGTCATAAAATATTTTGAAAATCAAAACAAAATAAAAATGTCAAATAAAATAACATAATTGCTGTGTATTTAATTAACCTGAATTCATAACCCTATAATTCATATGTTGTACGTGTTCACTTGCTGCTGCTAAGTCGCTTCAGTCATGTCCAACTCTGTGCGACCCCATAGATGGCAACCCACCAGGCTCCCCCGTCCCTCAGATTCTCCAGGCAAGAACACTGGAGTGGGTTGCCATTCCCTCTTCAATGCATGAAAGTGAAAAGTGAAAGTGAAGTTGCTGAGTCGTGCCCGACTCCATGCGACCCCATAGACTGCAGCCTACCAGGCTCCTCCG
This sequence comes from Bison bison bison, assembly GCF_000754665.1. Taxonomy (NCBI): domain Eukaryota; kingdom Metazoa; phylum Chordata; class Mammalia; order Artiodactyla; family Bovidae; genus Bison; species Bison bison. The sequence goes on along the minus strand of NW_011494818.1, from coordinate 31,857 downwards.
TCCATGGGATTTTCCAGGGAAGAGTACTGGAGTGGGGTGCCACTGCCTTCTCCGATGTATTCACTCAGGATGCCTCAAAATGACCTCTAAAATGGGATATTAAAGACACATTTGAAATTCATGTAATACATACATTTTGTGCTTTTTTAATATTTTATTTTATTT
>NW_011494818.1:28232-31592 GCF_000754665.1 Bison bison bison | reverse complement strand
GCTTTTGGTCATTGCCTTCTGTAGAACGTTTCAAACTTCTATCCATAGTTTTTCAGGCACTCTGTCTACCAGGCTACTTTTTGTTGTTCAGTTGTTGTTCAGTCATGTCCAACTCTTAGCCACACCATGGACTACAGCATGCCAGGATTCCCTGTCCTTCACCATCTCCTGGAACCTGCTCAAACTCGTATCCATTGAGTTGGTGATGCCATCCAACCATCTTGTCCTCTGTTAGCCCCTTTTCCTCCTTTCTTCAATCTTTCCCAGCATCAGGGTCTTTACCAATGAGTTGGCTCTTCACATCAGGTGTCCCAAGTATTGGAGCTTCAGCCTCAGCATCAGTCTTTCCAGTAAATATACAGGGTTGATTTCCTTTAGGATTGACTGGTTTGATCTCCTTGAAGTTCAAGTGTCTCTCAAGAGTCTTCTCCAAAAGCACAGTTCAAAGCATCAATTCTTTGGCGCTCACGTTTCTTTAACGTTCAGCTCTCACATCCATACATGGACTACTGGAAAAAGGATAGCTTTGATTATATGGACCTTTATGAAGAATACAGCTATATTTCATTCTGTGAAATGAGAAGCACATTTTCAGGTAATTTCTTATTAAAATGACAATTATTTGAAATATTGTTGAAAACGAAGTAGTGATTATTTCTATTATGAATGAACAGTCCACAAAGGGTGTTCCTGATGATGCTTCCCACTGCCCATTTGGTCATCAATGTGGGATTCAAACAGGATCCTCTCTGGTGTACAGAAGACCACTATACTAACATCTGTCAGCCAACACGTGTATCATATTTTCTTTCTTATGTTGCTCAAGGTTCATATGTTTTTGAAAGTCACATCACAGCCATCATAGAATTATTATGCCTAAGTATATTACAGACGGCACATGGGAAAATTATCACAGGAAGACTTGAGGGATAAGATGAAATATTTTAAGCAGAGTTGGAAATAAGAGTTCAGGCAGAAAGGGCAATATGAGACATTTTAAGAACCGGAGAAGAACATGACTATCTTAAAATGGCAAGTAAGGCTGTATTCTTATTACTTATATTACAGGAGGAAGCTAGAAGTTAAGTAGTTTGTCCACTGTTTCACAGATAGTAATTTGACATGTTCAGGCTGAAGTTTGTTTTCTATAATACCTTGTCTATTCTGTTTGAACCACTTCACTCTCTAAGATGTGCTATTGAAAGTTGCATCAAATCATTTGAGTGCAATACTAAGGAGATTCATTAGGCATGTTTCATTGACCTTTTAAATGAAGGCTTATTTTATAAAATTTTAAAGGCAAAATCTGTCCTTTCTTTAGTTTCTCCAATTGTTTTATTTGTTTGAGTGGTAGTGGAGAAATATTTACCTATTTATTTCTTTATTTAATTAGGTAAAACATATAATGTGAAAACTATCCTCTTAACTTTTGTACATGTACTTTATGGTATTATAAATTATATACACATATTGCACAGCAGAACTCTAAAAACATTTCAGGTCACATAACTGCAAATGTATGCCCATGAAGCATCATTTCCCTATTTCCCTTTCTCTCCAGCCCCTGGCAAACTGTCATTTGCTTTCTACTATTTCTATTAGTTTGTCTAGTTTAGATATCCCAAAATAACTGGAATCATGCATTATTTGTTCTTCTGTGTCTGGATTATTTCTTTTTTTCTCTTTTTTTTTATTTTATTTTTTAACTTTACAATATTGTATTGGTTTTGCCATACATCAACATGGATCGGCCACAAGTATACACATGTTCCCCATCCTGACCCCTCCTCCCTCCTCCCTCCCTGTACCATCCCTCTGGGTCATCCCAGTGCACCAGCCCCAAGCATCCAGTATCGTGCATCGAACCTGGACTGGCAACTCGTTTCATATATGATAGTATACATGTTTCAATGCCATTCTCCCAAATCATCCCACCCTCTCCCTCTCCCACAGAGTCCAAAAGACTGTTTTATACATCAGTGTCTCTTTTGCTGTCTCGTATACAGGGTTATTGTTACCATCTTTCTAAATTTCATATATATGCATTAGTATACTGTATTGGGGATTATTTCTTCATCATGTTCTCAAATTTCATCAACATTTTAGTACCTGACAAGATTTTCTTCTTAATAATGCTGAATAATATTCTGTTGTATGTCTGTATCTCATTTTCTTTATTTACTAATCTGCTGATGGGCATTTAGTTTGTTTCAACATTTTCACTAATGTGAAGAATTTAAAAATGAGCATGAAAGTGCAAATACCTTTTGATATCCTGTTTTATTTATTTATGTATTTGTTTATTGTTAGTGGAGCATGATTGTTTACAAAGTTGTGTTAATTTCTGCTGTACAACAAAATGAATCAACTATATATATACATATATTCCCTGCTCCTTGGAACTTTGTCCCAGCAAACCACCCATCCCATCCTTCTAGGTCATCACAGAACACCAAGCTGAACTGCTAGTGCTATACAGCAGGTGTCCACTAAATTCATCAAGACTGTATATTGTCACCCTGCTTATTTAACTTATATGCTGCATACATCATGAGAAATGCCAGGCTGGATGAAGCACAAGCTGGAATCAAGATTGCCAGGAGAAATATTAATAAACTCAGATATGCAGATGGCACCATCTTTATGGCACAAAGTGAAAAAAAACTAAAGAGCCTCTTGATTAAGGTGAAAGAGGAGAGTGAGAAAGATGGCTCAAAACTCGACATTCAAAAAGCAAAGATCATGACATCTGGTCCCATCAGTTCATGGCAAATAGATGGGGAAACAATGGAAATACTGACAGATTTTATTTTCTTGAGCTCCAAAATCACTGCAGATGGTAACAGCAGCCATGAAATTAAAAGATGCTTGTTCCTTGGGGGAAAAAAAAAAACTATGACAAATCTAGATAGCATATTAAAAAGCAGAGACATTATTTTGCAACAAAGGTCCATATACTCAAAGCTATGGTTTTTCCAGTAGTCATGTATTGATGTGAGAGTTGGGCCATAAAGAAAGCTGAGCACTGTAGAATGGATGCTTTTGAACTGTGGTGTTGGAGAAGACTCTCGAGAGACGCTTGGACTTCAAGGAGATCACACCAGTCAATCCTAAAGAAATATTCCTGAATATTCATTCCTTGAATAATCATTGGAGAGACAGATGCTGAGGCTGAAGCCCCAGTACTTTGGCCATCTGATGTGAAAAACCAACTCATTGGACAAGATCCTGATACTGGGAAAGACTGAAGGCAGGAGGAGAAGAGAATGACAGAGGACAAGATGGTTGGATGGCATCACCAACTCAATGGATATAAGTTTGAGCTGGCTCCAGGAGATGGTAAAGAACAGGGAAGCCTGG
>NW_011494818.1:27718-28132 GCF_000754665.1 Bison bison bison | reverse complement strand
CTCAGGATGCCTCAAAATGACCTCTAAAATGGGATATTAAAGACACATTTGAAATTCATGTAATACATACATTTTGTGCTTTTTTAATATTTTATTTTATTTTTGATTGGAGGATAATTCTTTTACAATATTGTGATGTTTTCTTCCATACATCAATATGAATCAACCATAGGTATATGTATGTTTCCTCAAAATATCTAGCCTACTTGGGGTTGAGAATTATTTAGATGTATAGCAAGATATAAATATCATGCAAATGATAATTACTTAGAAAGACTTATGTGTAGAACAGTAGTAAATTATTGTATGAAAGTTTATGCTAAAGAGCTGAACTGTGAAGAACTGTTCACAGAACTGAAGCCTCCTCAGATATCCACTTTTTCTTCTTGCATTTCTTTTTTAGGGGGATGCTTT
>NW_011494818.1:16491-27618 GCF_000754665.1 Bison bison bison | reverse complement strand
GAATGACAGAGGACAAGATGGTTGGATGGCATCACCAACTCAATGGATATAAGTTTGAGCTGGCTCCAGGAGATGGTAAAGAACAGGGAAGCCTGGCATGCTGTAATCCATGGAGTTGCTAAGAGTTCAACATGACTGAGCAATTGAACAACAACAATTAGTCTGGTAGACAGAGTGCCTGAAAATCTATGGACAGAAGTTTGAAACATTGTCCAGAAGGCTGTGGCCAAAACCATCCCAAAGAAAAAGAAATGCGAGAAGACAAAGTGGATGTCTGAAGAGACACAAATAGCTGCAGAAAGAAGAGAAGCAAAAGGAAAGGGAGAGAGGGAAAAAATATACCCAACTGAATGCAGAGTTCCAGAGAATAGAAAGAAGAGATAAGATGGCCTTCTTAAAAGAACAATGCAAAGAAACAAAGAGAATAGTATAATGGGAAAGACTAGAGATCTCTTCAAGAAAATTGGAGATATAAAGGGAATATTTCATGCAACAATGGGCATGGTAAAAGACAGAAATGGTAAGGGCCTAATAGAAGCAGAAAATATTAAAAATAAAGGAAAAGAATACCCAGAAGAACTATATAAGAAAGATCTTAATGACCTGAATAACCACGATGTTATGGTCACTCACCTAGGGCCAGACATCCTGGAGTGTGAACTCAAGTGGGATTTAGGAAACATTCAGTTCAGTTCAGTCGCTCATTCATGTCCGACTCTTTGCTACCCTATAAATCGCAGCGCACCAGGCCTCCTTGTCCATCACCAACTCCCAGAGTTTACTCAAACTCATGTCCATCGAGTCAGTGATGCCATCCAGCCACCTCATCCTCTGTTGTCCCCTTCTCCTCCTGCCCCCAATCCTTCCAGCATCAGAGTCTTTTCCAATGAGTCAACTCTTCACATGAGGTGGCCAAAGTACTGGAGTTTCAGCTTTAGCATCAGTCCTTCCAAAGAAATCCCAGGGCTGATCTCCTTCAGAATGGACTGGTTGGATCTCCTTGCAGTCCAAGGAACTCTCAAGAGTCTTCTCCAACACCACAGTTCAAAAGCATCAATTCTTCAGCTCTTAGCTTTCTTCACAGTCCAACTCTCACATCCATACATGACCACTGGGAAAACCATAGCCTTGACTAGACAGACCTTTGTTGGCATACTAATGTCTCTGCTTTTGAATATGCTATCTACTTTGGTCATAACTTTTTTTCCAAGGAGTAAGCATCTTTTAATTTCATGGCTGCAATCACCATCTGCAGTGATTTTGGAGCCCCAAAAAATAAAGTCTGACACTGTTTCCACTGTTTCCCCATATATTTCCCATGAACTGATGGCACTGGATGCCATGGTCTTCATTTTCTGAATGTTGAGCTGTAAGCCAACTTTTTCACTCTCCTCTTTCACTTTCATCAAGAGGCTTTGCCAGGAACAAATGTAGTGGAAATGATGGAATTCCAGCTGAGCTTTTTAAAACTCTAAAAGAGGTTGCTCTTAAAGTGCTGCACTCAATATGCTAGCAAATTTGGACTAGTCAGTAGTGGCCACAGGATTGGAAAAGGTCAGTTTTCATGCAAATCCCAAAGAAGGGCAATGTCAAAGAGTTTTCAAACTACAGTATGCTCACACTCATTTCACATGCTATCAAAACTATTCTCAAAAATCTACAAGCTAGATTTTAGCAGTATGTGAACTACTACTTCCAGATGTACACACTAATTTTCAGAGTCAGAGGAAACAGAGATCAAATTGCCAACACTTGTTAGATCGTGCAAAAGACAAGGGAATACCAGAAAAACATGTATTTTTGCTTCTTTGACTATACTGAAGTCTTTGACTGTGTTTATCATAACAAACTGTGGAAAATTCTTAAAAAGATGGGTGTATCAGATCATATCTGCCTCTTGATAAACCTGTATGCAAGTCAAGAAACAATAGTTAGAACCATACATGGAACAACTGAATGCTTCAAAATTAGGAAAGGAGTACAAGGCTGCATATTGTCATCCAGCTTATTTAACTTACATGCAGAGTACATTATGTGAAGCAGTGCATGAATCACAAGCTGGTATCAAGAATGCCAAGAGAAATATGAATAATCTCAGAAATGCAGTTGTTGGCAGAAAATGAAGAAAAACTAAAGAGTCTCTTTATGGGGGTGAAAGAGGAGAATTAAAAAGCTGGCTTGCAGCTCAACATTAAAAAAAAAAGAAAAAAAACTAAGATCATGGCATCCAGTCCCATCACTTTAATGACAAAGAGAAGGAGAATAAATAGAAGCAGCAACAGATTTTATTTTCTTGAACTCCAAAATCACTGTGGACAGTGACTGCAGCCATGAAATAAAAGCCACTTGGTCCCTGGGAAAGAAAGTCATGACAAACTTAGACTGCATATTAAAAAGTAGAGACATCACCTTTATAACAACAGTTTACATAGTCAAGGCTATAGTTTTTCCAGCAGTCATGTACGGATGTGAGATTTGTATTATAAAGAAGGCTAAGCACCAAAGAATTGATGCCTTCAAATTACGGTGCTAGAGAAGACTCTTGAAAATTCTTTGGGCTGCAGGAGATCAAACCAATCAATCCTAAAGGAAATTAATGCTGTATATTCATTGGAAGGACTATTATTTATACTGAAATTCCAGTACTTTGGCTGTCTGATACAAAGAACCAACTCACTGGAAAAGTTCCTCATGCTGTGAAAACTTTAAGGCAAATGAGTAGGAGGTGGCAGTGGATGAGATGGTTAGAAAGCATCACTCACTCAATGGACATGAACTTGGACAAACTCTGGGAGATAGTGAAGGGCAGAGAAGCCTAGCATGCTGCAGTACTTGATCGCAGAGTCGATCATGACTTAGCAACTGAAGATCAGCAATAATACGTAGAAATGCTTTGTAAGAAAAAAAGAAATTTGCTTTTTCATAATAGCAAAGAGTTGAATCAGAACTACATAATAAATGTATACAAAATGTATTAAGCATTACAAGATGCACTTTTTATGAGTATAGATTAATAGTATGCTTACATAATGATAATAATCCAGTTCTACTTGGTAACATGTTGTTCAGATTTGTGGTCATTTCTGTACTCATTCATCAAATTAGTTCATGTTTGTTTGTGTTAGGGCTTATATTAAATTAAATTAATATAAATTAATTATATAAATATATATAATTATATAAATAAATATAAATTAAACTACCAATTAATTACCACCTACTCAATCACATTGAATATGTGGCAGACTGAAATCATCATTTAACACAAGGAAATATAGTGAATAGATTCCTTGAGTTCTGATTATTTACATAATCTAGAAATTTGATGAGCTAATGATTTTATTTATTATGTGATATTTGTACATATTGCTCTAATAAAAATCTTCTTAGTAATAAGAGTAGAATTTCCACTTTTACTAGAAATCAATCACAAATCAAATGGCATTAGATGTAGCTTCCAAAATCTGTTTCAAAAAGAAATAATTTTATGTGTTGAAGAGATGAAGAAATCAAGTCTCAATAGTTCAATGTCTATTGTGATAATTTCCAGATGATTTTAACACTGATATACTGACCTATTTTAACAAAATGGAGCCAGATAATTGAGACAATAACGAATAGAATGTCTCAGTTATTCCTATAATTGCTTCACCATTCACTCTACTACCCAGACCTCATTTTACAAAGGATAGGCTGGGAATAGAGTATTTTTTCTTTCAATATTACTTTTTCTATTTAGCATTTCTAATGTTTTAACCACTTCTAAAGTTTGTTTATTAAAATTAAGAGAACATAAAAAATGACAAGTATTCATAAAGGTATTAAGGGAATAATGTTGCTATTTCCATTGTTTTTGTTTCTACTAAATGAAATCACTGAGTGTCCTTCCAAAAAATTCTTTTTATCTACAAATGCTAGAGGGATTTATTAATGAAAACAAAGGGATATTAAAGCCCTAAAGAGTAACAGCAGAAAAAATGTTCCTATAATTCTTTCCAAAGAAATATTTGGTTGAAACAACTGATGAAAATATTTAAAAGCAAATATGAGCACAACATATTTAAGACCAAAATCCTCACTAATATGCAAATATCACATTGATGAAACTGATGGAATATAGCCAAGATAGTAGATTCATAACTCATTTAAATGAATTAATATCATATCAAATTTGCATTAGATTTGTCTTGGATATATTATGCCAAATGATGAATTATTGAATTTTTAATCTTTGAATATACTTCTTCATTCCTGTCTAGGTATAAGCTTTAGAATTTCCTTAAGTGAGAGATTATCTAAAACATTAAATTTAGAGTTTACACTTTAGCTTAAGGTATGAGGTTATAGCTCAATTTCCCTGTTTACTTTGACTATCTTCCCAATAACAATATTATCAGATAATTAGATCATGCAACAGTCTGTAACTTTCGTTTAGTTCAGAACTGACCAAACTTTTTCTGTAAAAGACCAGATAGTAAATATTTTAGGCTTTAACGGTTATATTTTCTCTGTCTTTTGCTCTTACAAAAGCAGCTGTAGACAATGCTTAAACAAGTGAGCGTGGAAATGTTCCAATAAAACTTCATTTACAAACATTGTAGTTCAATTTTTTGTGTGAATTTCTGTGTAACTCGGTGGGTAAAGAAACTATCTGCAGTGTAGGGGATGGAGGCGTTGCAGGTTCGACCTCTGGGTTAGGAAGATCCCCTGGAGGAGGACATGGCAATCCACTCCAGTATTCTTTTTTTTTTTTAATTGAAGGATAATTGCTTTACAGAATTTTACTGTTTTCTGTCAAACCTCAATATGAATCAGACATAGGCATAAATATACCCCCTCCCTTTTGAAACTCCCTCCCATCTCACTCCCCATCCCATTCCTCTATGTTGATACAGACCTTGAGTTTCCTGAGCCATACAGCAAATTCCTGTTGGCTATGTATTTTACATAAGGTAATTTAAGTTTCCATGTTACTCTTTTCACAAATTTCACCCTCTCCTCCCCTTTCCCCATGACCATAAGTCTATTCTCTATGTCTGTTTCTCCATTGTTGCTCTATAAATAAATTCTTCAGTACCATTTTTATAGATTCCATATATATGTGTTAGAATACAGTATTTATCTTTCTCTTTATGACTCACTTCACTCTTATAATAGGTTCTAGGTTCATCCACTTCATTATAACTGATTCAAATGTGTTCCTTTTTATGGCTGAGTAATATTCCATTGTGTATATATAACACAACTTCTTTATCCATTCATCTGTCAACGGACATCTAGGTTGCTTCCATGTTCTAGCTATTGTAAATAGTGCTGCAATGAACACTGGGATACATGTGTTTCATTCAGTTGTGGTTTCCTCAGGGTATATACCTAGGAGCCCTCCAGTGTTCTTAACTGGAGAAGCCCATGGACAGAGGAGCCTGGCAGGCTACATATGGTCACCAAGAGTTGGATAACTCTTAAGCGACTGAGCACACAGAATCCAAATGATTATCTTTTTTCAAAAAATAAAATAAAACATTTCAAACCCATTCTTAACTCATGGAAGACATAAAAACAGGCAGAAGGCTGAATTTGGCTTTCAGACCATATTTTGCTAGTCACTGATAGTTAAATAAAACCTTAGTTAGCTACTTTTAAGAACAGCACTCAAACATCTTCATTATGGGCTTAATTACATTGCAACACATACTTTTCTAGCCTAAAGGGAAAATTCCAAGAATTTTTTCTAACTTAACTTATCTGGTTATAAGATCACATTTTATTTTTTTGGTTTTTGTTTTTTTTGCTTTTTATACTGGTGTTAACATGACTGGCTGTAATGCAGGTCTGGAGCACCATCTAGAGATGAAAAGTTAAAATTGACATTAAAAAAATAAAGACTAAGAATCAGTGTAGCTGGAGGATGACTTTGCAATTTACAATTAGTGTGCAAATTATATTTTCAAATGATCAGCTCTAAGAAAGTCACACACTTTCCTAATTGAAAGCAAATACTGTTTAATGTTGATTCTCTGTGTGACTTTTCCAAAAATACATTGATTTGAACTGGTTCAGACTATAATTTGCATTCCATGAAAATAATTTTTAATGACTAGATTACTGTGTCTTTAATTATATACATAAAAACCTCTAATGTTGAGTAGATATGTTTTAAAAAAATCTCCTAAATACCATACATATAAATGTAAAAGTACAGAGTAATCAAAATTAGCATGAACAATCTCTTCCCTTAGAGCTTAAACCAGTTTATTCATTATTCCCAATATACATTTTTCTTTCTTTTTTACATAAAACTAGAAATATTTTCTATGTTTATGACTGCAAGCACACTTCTGTCTCTCAGTTTGTGGTAGATGATAAAAGGGTTGCAATCAGTCTATGGAGCTGAGTGCAATTTTCTTATTACATATGTATCTTGATCCACAATGATTTAGTAATAGAGCTACAGTTCTATTGATTTATGTGAAAGTTAAGGAGCCAAGACTATTTTCTTAATTAAGTAGCTAATTAATAAAATGAATATTGCTATTTTAAAATAACATTTACAATGTATCAGACTATAGTGAGCCAAGAGCCCTTTCTAACTTTGACATTTCAATTTCAACATTTTTTGGAAAAACTATCCTGTGTCCCATAAAATTATTAGGGTAATAATAACTAATTTTTAAGAACATAGGTGACAGCATGAACACACCCTTTTTCTACAGTTATATTCTACAAGTGTGTGCTATTTTGTCTTAGTTATTGTCTTTAAAATTTTTTATATTATATCATTTATTCTCCAACTAACCTCAAGAAAATCTACAAGTTAGAAAGTAGTGTTCTATCTCACACATGTGAAAATACATTATTGAAGCTATTTAAATAACAGAAATTGTATGGACCTAATGGAAGCAAAAGATATTAAGAAGACGTGGAAAGAATACACAGAAAAACTATACAAAAAAGATCTTCATGACCCAGATAACCATAATGGTGTGATCACTCACCTAGAGCCACATCTGGAATGCAAAGTCAAATGGGCCTTAGGAAGCATCACACAAACAAAGCTAGTGGACATGATGGAATTCTAGATGAGCTATTTTAAATCTTAAAAGATGATGCTGTTAAAGTGCTGCATTCAAAATGCCAGCAAATTTGGAAAACTCTGCAGTGGCCGCAGCACTGGAAACAGTCAGTTTTCATTCCAGTCCTGAAGAAGGACAATGCCAAAGAATATTCAAGCTGCCACACAATTGCACTCATCTCACACTCTAGCAAAGTAATGCTCAAAACTCTCTAAGCCAGGCTTCAACAGTATGTGAACCATGAACTTCCAAATGTTCAAGCTGGACTTAGAAAAGGTAGAGGAACCAGAGATCAAATTGCTGACATCCATCAGAACATGGAAAAGGGGAAAGAGTTACAGAAAAACATCTACTTCTGCTTTATTGACTATGCCAAAGCCTTTGACTATATGGATCACAACAAATTGTAGGAAATTTTTTAAAAGATGGGAATACAAGACCACCTTACCTGCCTCCTGAGAAACCTGTATGCAGGCCAAACAGCAACAGTTAGAATCGGACATGGAACAACAGACTAGTTCCAAATTGGGAAAGGAGTACATCAAGGCTGTATATTGTCACCCTGCTTATTTAACTTCTATGCAGAGTACATCATGTGGAAATGTCAGGCTGGATGAAGCACAAGCTGGAATCAAGATTGCTGGGAGAAATATAATAAGCTCAGATATGCAGATGACAACACCCTTATGGCAGAAAGTGAAGAAGAACTAAAGAGCCTCTTGATGAAGATGAAAGAGGAGAGTTAAAAAGTTGGCTTAAAACTCAACATTCAAAAAACTAAGATCATAGCATCAGGTCCCAACACTTCATGACAAATAGTTTCACAAACAGTGAAACTTTAGTGTCTTGGGCTCCCAAATCACTGCAGATGATGACAGCAGCCATGAAATTAAAAGACACTTGCTCCTTGGAAGTCAAGCTATGACCAGTCTAGACAGCACATTAAAAAGCAGAAACATTACTTTGACAACAAAGGTCCATCTTGTCAAAGCTATGGTTTTTCCAGTAGTCATGTATGCATGAGAGAGTTTAACTATAAAGAAAGCTGATTGCTGAAGAATTGATGTTTTTGAACTGTGGTGTTGGAGAAGACTCTTGAGAGTCCCTTGGACTGCAAGGAGATCCAACCAGCCCATCCTAAAGGAAATCAGTCCTGAGCATAGAAGGACTGATGCTGAAGCTGAAACTCCAATACTTTGACCACGTCATGCAAAGAGTTGACTCATAGGAAAAGACGCTGATATTGGGAGGGATTGAGGGCAGGAGGAGAAGGGGACAACAGAGGAGAAGATGGTTCGATGGCATCACTACCTCGATGAACATGAGTTTGAGCAAGCTCTGGGAGTTGGTGATGGACAGGGAATCCTGGTGTGCTACAGTCCATGAGGTCACAAACAGTCAGACACGACGAGTGATTGAACTGAACTAAAATATCAAACATGTAATTCAAACCCATATGTGTCTGGCTTTGAAGCAAATTCTCTTTCCATTTTCAATTCTGGCTCCGCTGAGGTTAAGATCAGAATCCTAATGAATGCATAGATAATAAACTGATTCTAGGAGAGTAAACACAAAAATTGGGAGTCAGACTTCTATCGATGAAAGCCCAGGAGATTCTTACTATCAGCAAAATAAGTTTGGAAAAATTGCTAAAGCTTTCTAAAACATACATTACTCTTCTATAAAATAGGGATAGCAACTGTACATCAATTGTTTATTTTTAATATTATAGGGAAAATGTATGTAAAAGATTTAGTATAATGCCTGGTACTGAAACAATATTAAAATACTTTGAACTACTACTGTGGAAAACAAAGTAGACCCGGGGTGACTTGATTATTTGGGTACAGTAAACCAAAGCTAGGACTGGTAGATATGATTTATTTGATTGTATGATAGTTGATTTTATAAAGAAAGAAAATCATTTTTTTTCAGACAAAGACAATATTGAGATCATCCCACATTATTTATTCCTGTTATTGATTTTAAAATTACATATAAATTTAAGAGGTAAATTTTTTAAAAATCTTTCCAAATGACTGGATGTTTCTAATTTGACACATCAACAAGTTGTCTTCATCTTCACCATGCTCTTCATTTTAACCTAAAATATATGCGAAAATGTGTACTTTTTAAAATCCAGAATAAAAATTTCTTTTTTTTTTAGTATTTTTCCTAAAAAAATATACTGCAAGTGTTCTATCACTTGAAGACATTTAAAATTTGAACCAGTGATGCAGTATGGCCAAGATGGTAGAATAGGAAGATGTGGTCATCACCTAATTCCATGAGCACACAAAATGTTTACTATGTATAGAGCAACTCTGTATGAGAACAAGCTGATACTGGCATAAAATATTTTCCAAAATTAAAGATATAAAGAAGGGACCACAGTGAGATTGTTAGGAAGAGCAAATATGAGTTATATTCAAGACCTAATCCCACAGGTGATAATCAAAAATAAGATAATTATAAGAGGAGAGGTTCTATTCAAGGAGCAAAGATTCTAAACCCACACCGTGCTTCCTAGCCTGGAAGTCCTTCAGTGGCATGATAAACCCAGAACATCCAGCTTTGAATGACAGAGGGCCTTGTGGATGGGAGAGTTAAAAGACTTCAGGAGACAATTTCCATTATGAAAGGGCACTGACAAACTCTCATAAGATCTAAATCTTATCACAGAGGCAGTACTTTGAAACAGGTCTAGTCATAACCACTTACTGATTGATCAAGGAGAGTCTCCCAGAGAGGCAGGAGGCAACTGGAATTCATCAGGTGCTTGAACATTGGTGGTAGCCATTTTGGGACATGGTGCTGACATATTTGGGAGAAGGCAATGGCACCCCACTCCAGTACTCTTGCCTGGAAAATCCCACGGACAGAGGAGCCTGGTAGGCTGCAGTCCATGGGGTCGCAAAGAGTCCGACACGACTGAGCATACTTCACTTTCACTTTTCACTTTCATGCATTGGAGAAGGAAATGGCAACCCACTTCAGTGTTCTTGCCTGCAGAATCCCAGGGACAGGAGATCCTGCTGGGCTGCCATCTATGGGGTCGCACAGAGTCGGACACGACTGAAGCGACTTAGCAGCAGCAGCAGCTGACATATTTGACCATGACAACACTGGTGCTGACAGTGAATTTTGGATTTCTTCTAGGCTATTAGTGCCAGGGGCTACTATGGACCACCAGTGGAGTACCAGGCCCAGGTCTCCCAGCCTGCATAGCCTGTCATCCTGGGATAAGCCATCAGGCTCAGAGAAAGATAGGGACTGGAGGACCAGGGCCAAGCCCTGCCTACCAGCATGCCCACTGCACTCAACCCTGCCATAACAGTAAGGCATATATAGCCTACAAAGGGAGTGTATAGCTCAGACGACCAGAGAGAGTGAGCTACTGCACCTTCTAGGACATCTCCTACATAGTACAACCTCTCCAAGATTGGGAAACCTAACCAACCAACCGAAAGCACACAAATAAAAGCAAAGAATTAGGCAACATAAGGTGGAAGAATATGTTCCAAATAAAGGATAAGATAAAACCACAGATGATGTAAGTGACATGGAGATAAGCTATCTAATCAATAAATAGTTAAAGGTAATGATCATAAGGATGCTTAATGAACTCAGGAGAAGAATGAAGAAACACAATGAGGATTTTAACAAACAGAAAATATAAAGAAGAATCAAACAGAGCTGAAGAATATAGTAATTTAAATAAAAAATACATTAGAAGGAATCAACAGTAGATTAGATGATCAGACAAATACATTGACAAATGGGAATAAATAATAGTGAAAATGGCCCAAGATGGACAGAAGAAGGGGAAAAAAATTTTTTTAATTAAGGATAAATTAAGAGACCATCAAAAAAGCAAGAGAATTCCAGAAAAACATCTATTTCTGCTTTATTGACTATGCCAAAGCCTTTGACTGTGTGGATCACAATAAACTGTGGGAAATTCTTAAAGAGATGGGAATACCAGACCACCTGACCTGCCTCTTGAGAAATTTGTATGCAGGTCAGGAAGCAACAGTTGGAACTGGACATGGAA
>NW_011494818.1:3257-16391 GCF_000754665.1 Bison bison bison | reverse complement strand
CAAATAGGAAAAGGAGTTCGTCAAGGCTGTATATTGTCACCCTGCTTATTTAACTTCTATGCAGAGTACATCATGAGAAACGCTGGGCTGGAAGAAGCACAAGCTGGAATCATGATTGCCGAGAGAAATATCAATAACCTCAGATATGCAGATGACACCACCCTTATGGCAGAAAGTGAAGAGGAACTAAAAAGCCTCTTGATGAAGATGAAAGAGGAGAGTGAAAAAGTTGGCTTAAAGCTCAACATTCAGAAAATGAAGATCATGGCATCTGGTCCCATCACTTCATGGGAAACAGATGGGGAAACAGGGGAAACAGTGTCAGACTTTATTTTTTGGGGCTCCAAAATCACTACAGATGGTGACTGCAGCCATGAAATTAAAAGACATTCCTTGGAAGGAAAGTTCTGACCAACCTAGATAGCATATTGAAAAGCAGAGACATTACTTTGCCAACAAAGGTCCATCTAGTCAAGGCTATGGTTTTTCCAGTGGTCATGTATGGATGTGAGAGTTGGACTGTGAAGAAGGCTGAGCGCTGAAGAATTGATGCTTTTGAACTGTGGTGTTGGAGAAGACTCTTGAGAGTCCCTTGGACTGCAAGGAGATCCAACCAGTCCATTCTGAAGGAGATCAGCCCTGGGATTTCTTTGGAGGGAATGATGCTCAAGCTGAAACTCCAGTACTTTGGCCACCTCATGCGAAGAGTTGACTCATTGGAAAAGACTCTGATGCTGGGAGGGTTGGGGCAGAAGGAGAAGGGGATGACAGAGGATGAGATGGCTGGATGGCATCACTGACTCGATGGACATGAGTCTGAGTGAACTTCTGGAGTTGGTGATGGACAGGGAGGCCTGGCGTGCTGCGATTCATGGGGTCGCAAAGAGTCGGACACGACTGAGCAACTGAACTGAACTGAACTGAAGAGACCTCTGCAAATACATCAGTTATAGTTCTTATCATCTGAACTAACATTCAAATGATAAGAATCCCAGAAGAAAAAGAATAAGAGAGGGAAATGGGTAGATAATTTATTTGAAGAAATAACAGCTGCAAATTATCCTCACCTGGGAAGTCCAGGAAAACAGATGACATCCAGGAAGCACAGAGAGTTCCAAGTAAGATAAATCCAAAGACATCCACACCAATTATATTATAATTAAAATGGAAAAAAATTAAAAATAAATAGAGAACTGTAAAAATAGCAAGGGAAAAACAATTAGCACCATACAAAAAACTCACATAAGACTCTCAGCTGACCTTTCAGCAGAAAATTTGCAGATCAGAAGTGATCAATATGTTCAAAATTGAGAAAGGAAAAACCCTAAAATCAAGAATAACCTACCCAACAAGATTACCATTCAAATTTAAAGGAGAGATAAAAAGGTTAACAGACAAGCAAAAGGTAAGTTCAGTACCTCTAGAGTGGACTTGCAAGAAATATTAAAGGGATTTCTATGTAGGACAGAAGATCACAGCAAGAAGTACATAAAATTACAAAAGAAAAAAAAATCTCATTTGTAAAAGCAAACAATAAAGGTAATTAATCTATATAACAATTTAAAATGTTAAAAGTAGTAAAATCATCTATATTCGTAATAAGTATTTAAGGGATATACAAAACAAAAAGATTAAAATATGATATAAAAAATTAAATGTGTGTGTGTGGAGTTAAAATGTAGGGATGTTAGCATGTGTTCCAAAGGCATCCAAACAGGAAAGGAAGAAGTAAAACTCACTGTTTGCAGATGACATGATACTATACATAGAATAGTCTAAAGAAGCCACCAAAAATCTATGTGAATGATAAATGAAGAGTAAAATTGCAGGATACTAAATTAATACAGAGAAATTTTTTATGTTTTTATATACTAAAAACAAACTAATGGAAAAAGAAATGAAGAAAACAATCTAATTTACAACTGTATCTAAAAGAATGAAATAGCTAGGAATAAATTTAGCAAAGGAAATAAAAGACTTGCCTGAACTAGGAAAACAGTGAGACATTTTTGAAGGAAACTGAAGATAAAAACAAATGAAAAAATATACAGTGCTCCTTCATTGGAAGTTAATATTGTTAAAAGGACCTTTTTTCCTAAGGTAATCTACAAATTCCATGTAATTTCTATCAAAATATCCATAGTGTTTTCTTTCACTATGAATAAGCAATTCTAAAATTTATATGGAAAAACAAAGATATTGAATGGTCAAAACATTCTTGTGAAAAAAGAATAAAGCTGAAGATGTCACACCTTGATTTATACTACAAAGCTACAGTAATCAAAATATTATGGTACTGCCAACAAAAGTAAACACATAGATGAATGGAATAAAACAGAGATCCCAGAAATAAACCCACAATTATATGATCATTTTCTGGCACAAAAGGAAAGAATATACACGGAGGAAATAAATGGTGTTGGGAAAACCAGTCAGCTACATACCTAAAAATAAACCTGGACTACTTTCTGCCATCATATGCAAAAATAAATTTTAAATGGGTTGAAGACTTAAATGTAAGACCTGAAACTATAAAACTTCTAGAGGAAAACTTATGGAGTAATCTCTTTGACATTGCTCTTAGAAATGATGTTTAGACTGATCTCCTCAGAAAAGGATAACAAAAACCGTAAATAAACAAATGGGTCTACATTAAACTAAAAACTTTTTTCATAGTGAAGAAAACTATCAACAAAATGAAATTGTTGCCTGTCGAATGGGAGAGGAGATTTGTAAACAGTGTATATGATAAGGGCTTGTTGTGGTTGTTCAGTTGCTAAGTCATGTCTGACCCTTTGTGACCCCGTGGACTGCAGAATGCTGGGCTTCCCTGTACTTCATTATCTCCCAGAGTTTTCTAATATCCAAAATATACGACAAAGTCATACAACTTGATGACAAAAAACCCACAAACACACTGATTAAAAAATGGCCAGAGGATCTGAATAGACATTTTCCTCCATGGAGAAATGCAGCTGGCCAAAAGACACATGAGAAGGTGTCAACATCTCTAACCATAAGGAAAATGAAAATTAGAACTACAGTGAGATATCACACCACATCTGTCAGAATTATTGTTGTTCAGTTGTTAAGTAGTTTCCAATTCTTTGAGACCTCCACGAGCATCACCAGGCTTACTTGTCCCACACTGTCTCCCAGAGTGTGCCCAAGTTCATGCCCACTGAGTCAGTGATGCTATCCAACTGTCTCATCCTCTGCCACCCTCTTCTTTTTCCTTCAACCTTTCCCAACATCAGGGTCTTATCCAATGAGTCAAATGTTCACATCAGGTGGCCAAAGTTTTGGAGCTTCAGCATCAGTCCTTCCAATGAATATTCAGAGTTGATCTCTTTTTTTTTATGTGTGTGTGTGTGTGTGTGTGTGTGTGTGTGTGTTTTCCTTTTCTGTTAATTTTAGGAAAAGGATAACTGTGTAATAGATGACATACTTGGGTTAGAGTCTAGAATAGAGTGAAGAATTTTTTTACAAGTCAATGTTTTTGTGCCTTCAGTGAACCTTATATGTTTATTGACTGAATGTGTATTCCTAGGCTTTTCTTTTGCATTTCAGGAGCTCAGTTGTTGTTATCAGATAATCTATTAAAATTTTCCATTTCCTAGATAAATTTTAATTTCTTTGATAACTTTTTTGTTCTTTTTGGACTTCCTCAAAATTTAGAAGACTATAGAAACTTTGATTATATTATGTTCTTTTAAAATGTATTTTTGGTTTTTCTAATGAAGGTGATATTTAGTTTGAAAATCTTTTACAGGATTTCTTTTGAAAAAAAATGTCTAGCTAAATATATACTGAAAACACAAATTTCCTTAAGAATCACTTAGCAGTTATAATTTAGTGTTCTTCTGACTTTTTATTACTTACTATTGGATATGCTATTTGAACTTATACTTTAATATTTTTTATTTTTTATTATTATTTTTTTTTTACTTTACAATATTGTATTGGTTTTGCCATACATCAACATGCATCCACCATGGGTGTACACGTGTTCCCAATCCTGAACCCCCCCTGCCACCTCCCTCCCCATACCATCCCTCTGGGTCATCCCAGTGCACCAGCCCCAAGCATCCTGTATCCTGCATCAAACCTGGACTGGCGATTCATTTCTTATATGATATTATACATGTTTCAATGCCATTCTCCCAAATCATCCCGTCCTCCCTCTTCCACAGAGTCCAAAAGACTGTTCTATACATCTGTGTCTCAGAGTTGATTTCTTTAGAATTGACTGATTTGATCTCCTTGCTGTCCAAGAGACTCTCAAGAGTCTTCTCCAGCACCACACCATGAAAGCATCAGTTCTTCAGCACTCAGCCTTCCTTATGGTTCAACACTTACATCTGTACATGACTAGCGGAAAGGCCATAGATTTGACCATAGGGATGTTTGTCTGCAAAGTGGACAAACAGTTAATATGCTGTCTAGGTTTGTCCATAGATTTCTTCCAAGGAGCAAGGGTCTTCTAATTTCATGGCTGCAGTAACTATCCACAGTGATTTGGGAACCAAAGAAAATAAAATCTGTCACTTCATCCACATTTCCTCCTTCTATTTGCCATGATGTGATGGGATTGGATACCATGATCTTAGTTTTTTTTAATGTTGAGTTTTAAGCCAGCTTTTTCATTCTCCTCTTTCACTCTCATCAAGAGGTTCTTTAGTTCCTCTTTGCTTTCTGCCATTAGAGTGGTATCATCTGAACATTTGAGGTTGTTGATATTTCTCCTGGCAATCTTGATTCCAGCTTGTACATCATCTAGTCTGGCATTTCGCATGATGTACCCTGCATAGAAGTTAAATAAACAGGGTGACAGTATACCACCTTGCTATACTCCTTCCCAATTTTGAACCAGTCAGTTGTTCTATGTAAGGTTCTAATTACTGCTTCTTGACCTGCATTCAAGTTTCTGAGGAGATAGGTAAGATAATATGGTATCCCAATTCTTTAAGAATTTTCCAGTTTGTTGTGATCCACACAAAGGCTTTAACATAGTCAATGAAGCAGAAGTAGATGATTTTTCTGGAATTATCTTGCTTTTTCTATGATACAATGAATATTAGCAATTTGATCTCTGGTCCCTGAACCTTTTCTAAACCCAGCTTATATATCTGGAAGTTCTCAATTCAAGTATTGCTGATAGAAGCTAGCTTGAAGGATTTTGAGTATAACCTTATTAGCATGGGAAATGAGTGCAATTGTACTGCAGTTTGAACATTGTTTAGCACTGTTCTTCTTTGGGATTGGGATGAACACTGACCTTTTCCAGCCCTGTAGCAACTGCTTGGTTTTCCAAATTTGCTACCATATTGAGTATAGCACTTTCACAACATCATCTTTTAGGTTTTGAAATAACTCAGCTGGAATTCCATCACCTCCACTACCTTTGCTCATAGTAATGCTTCCTAAGGCCCTCTTGACTTCACACTCCAGGATATCTGTCTAGGTGAATGACTCCACCATCATGGTTACCATGGTCATTATGACCTTTTTTGTATTAATCTATTAATTCTTTTCAGCTCTTTTTACTTTCTTCTGCCTCTGTGAGGTTCTTACCATTTCTGTTCATTATTGTGTCTATGCTTGCATGAAATGTTCCTTTGATAGCTCTAATTTTCTTGAAGAGATCTCTAGTCTTTCCCATTCTATTGTTTTCCTCTATTTCTTTGCATTTTTCATTGAAGAAAACCTTGTTAACTCTCCTTGCCATTCTCTGGAACTCTGCATACAGTTGGATATATCTTTCCCTTTCTCCTTTGCTTTTTGCTTCTCTTCTTTCTTCTGGTATTTATAAAGCCTCCTTAGACAACCACTCTGCCTTCATGCATTTCTTTTTCTTTAGGATTATTTTGGTCACTGCTTCTTGTTCAGTGTTATGATTTTCTGCCCCATAGTTCTTCAGGCATTCCATCTACCAAATCTAATCCCTTGAATCTACTCATCACCTTCTTTGTATAATCATAAGGGATTTGATTTAGGTCATACCTGAATGGCTTAGTGGTTTTCCTTACTTTCTTCAGTTTATGACTGAATTTTGTAATAAGAAGTTCATGATTTGAGCCACAATATGTTCCACATCTTGTTTTTGCTGACTGTATAGAGCATCTACAGCTTCAGTTGCAAATAATATAATCAATCTGATTTGGGTAATGACCACTGAAGATGTCCATATGTTGAGTCATCTCTTGCGTCATTGGAAAAGGGTTAGGAAAAGGGAAAGTTGGAAAAGTGTGCTCCCTTGGCAAAACTTTATTAGACTTTCCTTTATTTGATGTTGAACTTCAAGGCCAATCTTGCCTGTTGCTCCAGTTAGATCTTGAATTCCTACTTTTGCATTCCAATCACCTATGATGAAAATTACATTTCTTTTTTGGCTTTGGTTCTAGAAGGTCTTATAGGTCTTCATAGAACTGGTAACATCAGCTTTTTTGGAATCATTGGTTGGGGCACAGAGTTGAATTACTGTGATGTTGAATTGTTTGCCTTGGAAACAAATCGAGATCATTCTGTTGTTTTTGAGCTTGCACCCAAGTACTGCATTTTGCACTCTTTTGTTGATTATGAGGGCTGCTCCATTTCTTCTATGGGATTCTTGCCCACAGTAGTAGATATGATGGTCATCTGAATTACATTTTCCCATTCCTGTCCATTTTAGTTCACATACTCCCAAGAGATTGGCACATACTCTTGCCATCTCCAGCTTGACCTATCAGAATAACTATCATTAAAGATGCAAGGAATAGCAAGTGTTGGTGAGGAAGTGGAGAAAAGAGAACCTGTGTACTCTTGTTGCGGAGGTGGGGGGGGGGCGGTTGGGGGGATGTAAATTGACGCAGCCAATATCTAAAACAGTTTGTGTACTTAGTCAGTCAGTCATGTCCGACTCTTTGCTACCCACCAGGCTCATCTGTCTTTGGGGCTTCTCCAGGCAAGAATACTGGAGTGGGTTGCCCTGCCTTCCTCCAGGGGATCTTCCCAATCCATGGACTGAACCCAGTCTCCTGCAGGCTGATTCTTTACCATTTGAGCCACCAGGGAAGCCCATGAATACTGGAGTGGGTAGCCTATCTCTTCTCCAGGGGATCTTCCTGACCCAGGAATCAAACTGGGGTCTCCTGCATTTCAGGCAGATTCTTTTCTAGTGAGCCACTTTCATGCCTTGGAGAAGGAAATGGCAACCCACTCCAGTGTTCTTGCCTGGAGAGTCCCAGGGACGGGGGAGCCTGGTGGCCTGCCGTCTATGGGGTCACACGGAGTTGGACATGACTGAAGTGACTTAGCAGCAGCAGCAGCAGCAGTTTAGGTTATTCAAAAAAATAAAGCTAAAACTATCATATGATTCAGCAATTCCACTCCTGGGTTATTTAAAAAACCTACAAAAATACTAATTTTAAAAATATATGTACCCTATGTTTACTGAAGCTTTATTTACAATATCTAAGATATGAAAACACCCAAATGTCCACTAGTAGATGAATGGATGAAAAGACCTGCTATATATGTGGGTTGTTTTCATATCTTGGCTGCTGCTGCTGCTAAATCATTTCAGTCATGTCCGACTCTGTGTGACCCCATAGACGGCAGCCCTCGAGGCTCCCCCATCCCTGGGGTTCTCCAGGCAAGAAAACTGGAGTGGATCATCATTTCCTTCTCCAATGCATGAAAGTGAAAAGTGAAAGTGAAGATGCTCAGTCGTGTCAGACTCTTAGCAACCCCATGGACTGCAGCATACCCTCCTCCATCCATGGGATTTTCCAGGCAAGAGTACATAAACTGCAGATAACATGATATATATATATCAAATATTCTAAAGATGCTACCAAAAATCTACTAGAACTACTAAATGCATAGTATATATACATACACAATGGAATATATTCAGCCACAAAATAATTGAAATCCTACTGTTTATGACATCAATGGACCTAGAGGCTATTATGGTAAGAGAAATGATTCAGACAGAGAAAGACATATACCATATGATTTCCCTTATATGTGGAATCAAACAACAAAAGAAGGAAACAAAAATAATGTGACAAAAGCAGACACAAAGAAAAGAGCAAATTGGTATAGCCACAGGGGAGGACTGTTGGGGGGTGGGATGTATAAAATATGTAAAGTGGATGAAGAGGTAAAACTACCACATATATAAATATACAGTAAAGATATGAGTCACAATGATAAAATTTACAGTACAAAAAATATAGTCAATACTATTAAAACAACTTTGTATGGTAACAAATGGTAAGTAGGCTTATGACAGTGATACTTTTGTAATACATACAACTATGAAATTTCTATGTTGAACACTTAAAACTAATATATTATTGAGAATCAGTTATTCTTAAATTTAAAAATGTAAATAATTCTGAACCAGCATTTTAAACAATACGTTTCTTTTTTTTGCCTTTTTTGCCTTTCAACCACATTCACTAAATGCCCAGAATCCACATAACAAGTAAGTAAGGGCCTTCAATTTCTAGCAGTTCATCTTGCCTTCTTGGTTTACAGAAGTTTTTCTACATATGTAGATCACACAAATCATAATAAAAATTTTCTGTGTAATTTTACTCTTATATATGCATAATCATATTAGTTATATAATCTGTAGCCTTGGAGCAAATGTCTGAATTATATATAAAATTAGTTTTAAAAACTTTTTTATAATCACAAAATAAATGACTCATGAAAAAAATTAAATGAACAGCTAATTTTGTATTAGAGTTGGAAATTTCATGGGTGTTTTTTTTTGACAAGTCTATTTCTGGCTATGCCATTGAATAGATGTGTGTTATTGAGATAGTGGAAGTGGGAAATCAGAAAGACATTGTTTTAAATTCCTGATTTCTCATTTTTGAAGTTTATGGCCTTAAGTTAATCACAATATATCTGAATCTCAGTTTTTGCACTTATATCTTGTATATATCTCATTTACTTAAATTTCTAATGTCAAATTGGAAGGCAAATATAAATATTAAATTAGATATACTTAATGTTTTTAAGGTCTACAGTTGTTCACCACTTAATTGAAGAATTTAAAAATAACATCTCTTGATATAGAAAAGAAAAGAAATAATGATATGAAATAGTACTGTGAAAGGGAGAGTCAAAATAGATTCATAATGTATCCTTGAATTTCTCTTAACATACAATAAAGCTCTAAGGTTGCAGTAGCAGTAAGAGATCATGTGTGAGCAGAAGGGAGGGTGTCTGGTGTAGAAATCCTTAGCGATTGTGATTTAAATTAGGATTTTGAGAAATAAGACATAGTATCAAGCAAAGTGGATTTTTTTTTTGTTGTTAGTTACAAAATTTAAAGACTTCAAGCAGAATATTCCTTAAAGTTTATAACAATGAATAGGGCTGAAACTCTATATGTTTATAATTTTTGTTTAATTATCACTGTAGAATACGGAAAAGGGAGAAATCAATAAGAAAGAAATATTCTCCTATGAAACTTCTTATTTCTCTATTGCAAATAAAGAGTAAAGGATCAGTTAACCATCTTTCCTTGCAAAATACAAATGGTTGAAGAGTTCTTGACTTAGTAGTTACCAGGAGAATTCTATAGTTTTTTCTCCTAATAATTTGCAATTAATACATTAGAACTTCCTAACAGTTAAAATATAAACCAGTGTCCAATGGATTAAAGATACACAAAGCCACCAGAAACTGACTGTTCAGTCTTTAAAATTGTATTTGGAATATAAATTGATTTAATATACCTATATTAAATATCTAAAAACAATTTATCTGTGATGGATATTTAGGAAATGGAAAATCACAATCACACATGTCTGTAGTACCAACTGACAATTGTCTAAGGATACAAGGTTTTTATCCAAAGCTTGGATACTGTATATCACTTTTATGGATAAATGAATACCAATCTAGATTACACACTTGAAAATAAAATGGTCAAACCATGCTTTCTCTCAAGAAAATCAATATAATGTATCATGTAAACGCACTGATTCCTCTATCTGTTTACTTGAATTAAAATTCTGGCTCTTCCAACTTACCAACTATTTTACTAAGAATCACTTGACCTCTCTGCCTTCAGTTTCCTCATCTGTGAAATGAGGTTACCAATAGCTTCCTCATAGGATTACTAGGAGGGTCAAATTAGATAATGCAAGTAAAGCATTTAAAATAGTGTTGTGTATGTAAATGTGCTTACATATTAAGTATAGTTTGAGTTTCCTACAGAATTCCTTTTGTTAATATTTATTTTACATTGGACTATAGCTGAATTTAGGGTAGAAAATGGCAAGCCACTCTAGCATTCTTGCCTGGGAAATCCCACAGACAGAGTTTAGAAGGCTACAGTCCACGGTGTCACAAAGAGTAAGACATGAATGAGCACACCCACACACATACTAGAATTTTAATATTGTGTTAGCTTCAGTTGCACAGCAAAAAGATTCAGTTTCACACTTACATACATCTATTTTTTGTCAAATTCCTTTCCCGTTTAGGTTATTACAGAATATTGAGCAGAGTCCCCTGTGCCGTGTAGTAGGTCCTTATTGGTTATCTATGTTAAATACAGTAGCATGTATCCATCCCTGGAGGAGGGCATGGCAATCCAATCCAGTATTCTTGCCTGCAGAATCCCCATGGACAGAGGAGCTTGGTGGATTACAGTCCATGGGGTCATAAAGAGTAGGACACAACTGAGTGACTAAGCACAGCATTAGCACAGTATGTATTTGTCAAACTTAACTCCCAATTTATCCCTTCCTCCCTAGCCTGTCTTTCTCCTTTTGTAACTTCAATCTTTCCCAGCATCAGGGTCTTTTCCAATGAGTCAGTTCTTCACATCAGGCAGCCAAAGTATTGGAGTTTCAGCTTGAACATCAGTCCTTAAAATGAATATTCAAGGTTGATTTCCTTTAAGATGGACTGGTTTGATCTCCTTGCAGTCCAAGGTACTCTCAAGAGTTTTCTCCAACACCACAGTTCAAAAGCATCAATTCTTCAACACTCAGCCTTCTTTATGGTCCAACTCTCACATCCATGCATGACTACTGCAAAATCCATAGCTTTTTCTTGTCAGCAAACTAATGTCTCTGCTTTATAATATGCTGTCTAGGTTTGTCATAGCTTTTCTTCCAAGGAGCAAGCGTATTTAATTTCATGGCTGCAGTCACCATCTACAGTGATTTAGGAACCCAAGAAAATAAACTCTATCACTGTTTCCCCATCTATTTGCCATGAAGTGATGAGACTGGATGCTATGATCTTGGTTTTCTGAATGCTGAGTTTTAAGCTGGACTTCCCTAGTGGTTCAGACAGTAAAGAATCTGCCTGCAATGCAGGAGACCTGTGCTCCATCCCTGGGTTGGGAAGATTGAGCAACTGAGCAACTTTCACTTTCACTTTGAGTTTTAACTCAGTTTTTTCACTCTCCTCTTTCATCTTCATCAAGAGGCTCTTTGGTTCCTCTTCACTTTCTTCCATAAGGGTGGTGTCATCTGCATATCTGAGGTTATTGATATTTCTCCTGGCAATCTTGATTCCAGCTTGTGCTTCTTCCAGCCTGGCATTTCTCATGATGTACCCTGCATATAAGTTAAATAAGCAGGGTGACAATATACAGCCTTGACATATTCCTTTTCCTATTTGGAACCAGTCTGTTTTTCCATGTCTGGTTCTAACTGTTGCTTTTTGGCCTGCATACAGGTTTCTTAGAAGTCAGGTAAGGTGGTTTGGTATTCCCATCCCATTCCCATTTAAGAATTTTCCACAGTTTGTTGTGATCCACAGAGTCAAAGGCTTTACCATAGTCAAAGAAGCAGAAGTAGATGTTTTTCTGAAATTCTCTTGCATTTTCTATGATACAACAGATATTAGAATTTGATCTCTGGTTCACCCTTTTCTAAGTCCAGCTTGAATATCAGGAAGTTCTCTATTCATGTACTGTTGAAGCCTGACTTGGAGAATTTTGAGCATTACTTTGCTAGTGTGTGAAATGAGTGCAATTGTGTGGTATTTGAACATTCTTTGGCATTGCCCTTCTTTGGGATTGGAATGAAAACTGACCATTTCCAGGGCTGTGGCCACTGTTGAGTTTTCCAAATTGTATTGAGTGCAACATATTAACAGCATCATATTTTAGGATTTGAAATCATTCAGCTGGAATTCCATCACCTCCACTAACTTTGTTCATAGTGGTGTTTCCTCAGGCCCTCTTGACTTTGCACTCCAAGATGTGTGGCTTTAGATGAGTGATTACATCATCCTAGTTATCTGGGTCATTCAGATACCTCTTTTTTTTTTTTTTTGGTCTAGTTTTTCTGTGTATTCTTGCCACCTCTTCTTACTATATTCTGCTTCTGTTAGGTTTATACCTTTTATGTCCTTTTTTTGTATCTATCTTTGCATTACATGTTTCCTTTGTATCTCTACTTTTCTTGAGGTGATCTCTAGTATTCCCCATTCTACTGTTTTCCTCCATTTCTTTGCATTGTTATTGATTTTTTTAATTTTTAAATTAATTTATTTATTTAAATTGGAGGCTAATTACTTTACAATATTGTGGTGGTATAAGAAGGCTTTCAAAAAACCTGAGGAAAATTCTTAAAGAAATGGGAAGAATGTGGTCACCTTATCTGTCTCCTGAGTAACCTGTATGTAGGCCAAAAAGCAACAGTTAAAACTGGACATGGAACAAAAGACTGGTTCCAAATTGGGAAAGGAGTACATCAAGCCTGTATATTGTCACCCTACTTATTTAACTTATATGCAAAGTACATCATATGAAATATGAAGCTGGATGAAGCACAAGTTGGATCAAGATTGATGGGAGAAATATCAATAACCTCAGATTGCAGATGACACCACCCTTATGTCAGAAAGCAAAGAGGAAGTAAAGAGCCTCTTAATGAAAATGAAAGAAGACAGTGAAAAAACTGGCTTACAACTCAACATTGAAACAACGAAGATCATGGCATCCAGTCCCATCACTTCAGGGCAAATAGATGGTAAAACTATGGAAACAGTGACAGACTTTATTTTCTTGAGCTCCAAAATCAGTGCAGATGGTGACTGCAGCCATGAAATTAAAAGACACTTGCTCCTTGGAAGAAAAGCTATGACCAACCTAAACAGCTG
>NW_011494818.1:2255-3157 GCF_000754665.1 Bison bison bison | reverse complement strand
CGCTCAGTCATGTCCAACTCTTTGTGACCCCATGAACCACAGCACACCAGGCCTCCCTGTCCATCACCATCTCCCGGAGTTCACTCAAATTCATGTCCATCGAGTCAGTGATGGACATCTCATCCTCTGTCATCCCCTTCTCCTCCTGCCCCCAATCCCTCCCAGCATCAGGGCCTTTTCCAATGAGTCAACTCTTCACATGAGGTGGCCAAAGTACTGGAGTTTCAGCTTTAGCATCATTCCTTCCAAAGAATACCAGGACTGATCTCCTTTAGAATGGACTGGTTGGATCTCCTTGCAGTCCAAGGGACTCTCAAGAGTCTTCTCCAACACCACAGTTCAAAAGCATCAATTCTTCAGTGCTCAGCTTTCTTTATAGTCCAACTCTCACATCCATACATGACCACAGGAAAAACCATAGCCTTGACTAGACAGACCTTTGTTGGCAAAGTAATGTCTTTGCTTTTTAATATGCTGTCTAGGTTGGTCATAACTTTCCTACCAAGGAGTAGGCATCTTTTAATTTCATGGTTGCAATCATCTTTAGTGATTTTGGAGCCCAAAAAAATGATGTCAGCCACTGTTTCCACTGTTTCCCCATCTATTTCCCATGAAGTGATGGGACCAGATGCCATGATCTTCATTTTCTGAATGTTCAGCTTTAAGCCAACTTTTCGCTCTCCTCTTGCACTTTCAGCAAGAGGCTCTTTAGTTCTTCACTTTCTGTCATAAGGGTGGTGTCATCTGCATATTCTCCCGGCAATCTTGATTCCAGCTTGTGCTTCTTCCAGCCCAGCATTTCTCATGATGTACTCTGCATAGAAGTTAAATAAGCAGGGTGACAATATACAGCCTTGATGTACTCCTTTTCCTATTTGGAACCAGTCTATTGTTCCATGTAG
>NW_011494818.1:0-2155 GCF_000754665.1 Bison bison bison | reverse complement strand
TCAATAAAGCAGAAATAGATATTTTTCTGGAACTCTCTTGCTTTTTCCATGATCCAGCGGATGTTGGCAATTTGATCTCTGGTTCCTCTGCCTTTTCTAAAACCAGCTTGAACATCTAGAAGTTCAGAGTTCACGTATTGCTGAAGCCTGGCTTAGAGAACTTTGAGCATTACTTTACTAGCATGTGAGATGAGTGCAATTGTGCGGTAGTTTAAGCATTCTTTGGCATTGCCTTTCTTTGGGATTGGAATGAAAACTGACCTTTTCCAGTCTTGTGGCCACTACTGAGTTTTCCAAATTTGCTGACATATTGTGAAAGTATATCACTTTCACAGCATCATCTTTTAGGATTTGAAATACCTCAACTGGAATTCCATCACCTCCACTAGCTCTGTTCTTAGTGATACTTCCTAAGGCCCACTTGACTTCACATGACTCAGAGAAGGGGATATTTCTCAGATCCTCTCACAAAAATATGGGTACTTAAATATTTTATGTCAAGCGTAAGACATATATTTTATTATTTTATTCAATTCCTACTTGCCTTCTCAGCTTTACTTGTTCTGGAAGAGCAAGAATTTATTTTTACCCTGTTTATGTTTTTCTTTTCTTTTTCTCTGTTTTTCTCTTAGTAACACATTTTGACAGTTACTGTAAAACAAAGCAAACTAAACAAAAGCCCTGAAACCTATATCCACAGACAAGTGCATGTAGTCACTTGTCTGCATATATACAAGTCAGGCTTAATATATACCAATAATAGAATTAAAAAGAATACGACTGCATGTATTTTCAAATATTTTTTATTAAAAAATTCTTTTTAATAGCACAAAGAATCAAATAGATATTTCTAAGTTGAATTTAGAGAAAGAAGTTGAAAGATTATTAAGCAGTTGAGTTAGTTAAGTGGGCTTTTGAAGATACTGATTAGCAAATAGTACAGATGTCTCAGAATGATCATATCTCTATAATATTATATTCAAATGTATGTAATATGACCAATGTGACATTGGTTTTTGGTAATTCAGCTTTCTAAGTGATCTATTCATGGCAATTATTTCACTTGTAAGAGAGAAAAAATAGAGCATGTTGTCATAAATATAACATTTTCTAGCTCAAAATAAAGTCACAACTATCAAATATGAGGCAAGTTTAATATTTTAAATGAGAAGAAATAAGTTGATATTATTTATTTCATTGTCATTGATTTTACTATTTGTTTTAAATAGACAAAAACATACATCAGTAATAACAATGCGAAAACTATTCACAGAGAAGAAAGGTGGAATGTAGCAAGTGCATTTACAGTACTCTGAGACTTCCCTGAGTAAGAGATATTTGAGCTGGGATTTTAAGGATGACAAATAAAAGGAAATAATTGGATAGTAATGTTTTTCAGGTTTTTGAAAGTACATGGAATTTAGGAAATTATAACCTAAGCAGTGTTACATACTGGCAGAAATAGGTTGAAATGGTTGGAATTAATTTATGTAGGAGTCCTGTGTGTTAGTCATTCAGTCAAGTCTGACTCTTTTAGACCCCATGGACTATAGCTCATCAGGCTCCTCTGTCCATGGAATTCTCTAGGCAAGAATAGTGAAGTGGGTAACCATTCCCTTCTTCAGAGAATCTTCCCATTCCAGGGATCAAACCCAAGTCTCCTGCATTGCATGCAGATTCTTTACCATCCCAGCCACTGGGATTCTCCAGGCAAGAACACTGGAGTGGGTTGCCATTTCCTTCTCCAAGGGAAGCAAATAGGAGTCTTGTATATACTAAATTTGGGGCTTCAAAATTTGCTGATTTTTTGTTTTCATTTTCAATATTGCTACATTATTATAAGGATACATCTTTCAGAGCACTAACTCTGACAGCCTTAAGAAAAACAGAAATTGGGTGTAGTAGAGTTCTTATTTATACTGATAGGTCAAATATTCCATAAGTAAGGTCAGTACAGTTCAGTTGCTCAGTCATGTCCGACTCTATGCAAACCCATGAATCATAGCATGCCAGGCCTCCCAGTCCATCACCAACTCCCGGAGTTCACTCAAACTCATGTCCATTGAGTCGGTGATGTCATCCAGCCATTTCATCCTCTGTCGTCCCCTTCTCCTCCTGCCCCCAATCCCTCCCAGCATCAGAATCTTTTCCAATC
>NW_011494817.1:2259138-2262328 GCF_000754665.1 Bison bison bison | reverse complement strand
ACTTACCCCCCCCCCGCCACTCGGTTATCTGGGCGCAAAACCGGCGCACCTTCTTAGGCAGATGTTAACCGTTCAGACCCCCAAGAAGTTTTAGTTAGCAAAGAAGCCTGCTTACAGTTTTATAGATAATGTCTCTCTGGGGCTGCGATTGCCCCCTTCCGGCTCTGGCTGCCTGTCACCGGAGGGGGAAGGTCTGCAGCCGGCTATCTCTGTTCAATTCTTTGTTCCGTGCGCGGGCCTGGCGGTGTCTTAGGTTGGGGCTGGCTTTTCGCGTGGTAGATATCCTACAGTCTGGTTTGTTAGCCCAAATTATTTCGCTCAGATAGTGCTCAGGGTATTCAGGCCAGATTCTTACTCTAAGCGATGCAGCCCACGCTGCGCCTCCCTGCCCAGCCCCCGCTTGTTAATGGCGCGTGCAGGCGTCTGCGCTGCTTCTCCGCTGGGGGAGTTACCGTAGGACTCGCAATCTTCGAGTTTTAATTGTTTATTTATTTTTTCTTCCTGTTATGTTGCCCTCTGTGCTTCCAAAGCTCGGCACAGATTCGGCAGTGAGAAGGTTTCCTGGTGTTTGGAAACTTCTCTCTTTTTAAGACTCCCTTCCCGGGACGGAGCTCCGTCCCTCCCTCTTTTGTCTCTTTTTTTGTCTTTTATATTTTTTCCTACCTCCTTTCAAAGAGTTGGATTGCTTTTCTGGGTGCCTGATGTCCTCTGCCGGCATTCAGAAGTTGTTTTGTGGAATTTACTCGACGTTTAAATGCTCTTTTGATGAATTTGTGGGGGAGAAAGTGTTCTCCCAGTCCTATTTCTCCGCCATCTTGGCTCCTCCTCTCACTTTTCACTTTCATCCATTGGAGAAGGAAATGGCAACCCACTCCAGTGTTCTTGCCTTGAGAATCCCAGGGAAGCGGGAGCCTGGTTGGCTGCCGTCTATGGGGTCGCACAGAGTTGGACATGACTGAAGCAACTTAGCAGCAGCAGCATAATGATGCTAAGTGATTCATTCTTTGATCAGCTTAGCAGTTTATTCAAGAATTTACTGAACTTTACCTTTAGGATAATTTTTCCCCATTTGCTTAGATATGATAATATTTACTTAATTCTGATCACAAAATAAATGTAGAATCTGAATTACCGCTTCATTGTTTCAGATATTAAGTCAGGTTTAATCTCTAGGAATAATCTTCCAATCTCCTCCCAGTGCCCACAGGACATACATGTGCCTGGAGAGATCTTGCATGGGCACACTTCTCTTCATGTTCATGTTGGCAGGGAGCATGGAGGCACCCGAGGAGGTCCACGCACGTCCATCCCTATTTTTGCCCACAGCTACCATTTGCAAAGACCAGTGATGCTTGTTTTGCTGCCTCTTAGGCTTACTGTCTGCCTGATGCCATTGTTTAAAGAGGGGGCTCACAGTGTGTTCTCAGCAGGTAATCTGACTGCAGCTGTTTCCGTAGGTGTCCTCAGCTGTATCATTTTACATGCATCTTGCTTGTTCTTAGATTACTTTTCTGACAGTGATGTGATCCAGGCTACTGTTTAACAGACATCATGAGACAGTCCTTTATCAGTGTCTCACCCTTGGAGTAGATATTCTTTGTGAAATCTGTAGATTAAAAGAATAAAATCATCCATTGATGCCACACACACCATATTACAGCATTTAAGCGTGCAGACTCAGAGTGCTTTACCTGCCAACTTGGTGGCCTGGGTGACCTGTATCTCTGTGCCTCAGTTCCACCTATGTGAAAGGAGGAACATAAACATTTTCACCATTCAAGCATGGTACAAAGATCAAATGAAGTAATGAAAAAATATTTTGAACTGAGCTTGACACATAGTAAATACTGCAAATTAGCTGCAGTTGTTTAAAATTGCATATAAAATTACCTAGATTTATATGTTTTCAAATACTGTAGGAAATAGATTGTTCATTTGTTTTCCAGGATAGCTTTGATGTCAAGATGCTTTCATCAACCCAGCCTCATTAATATTTAGAGAAGTACAATTTGGTCAGGATTTCTAAATTACTGCTAGATGCTGATGTGAGGTACTTCTTCAGTTCAGTTCAGCAGTTCAGACATGTCCGACTCTTTGCGACCCAGTGGACTGCAGCATGCCAGACTTCCTGCCCATCACCAACTCTCGGGTCCTACAAACTCATGTCCAACGAGTCGGTGATTGCAACCAACCATCTCCTCCTCTGTTGTCCCCCTCTCTTCCCGCCTTCAATCTTTCCCAACGTCAGGGTCTTTTCCAATGAGTCACTTCTTTGCATCAGGTGGCCAAATTATTGGAGTTTTAGCTTCAACATCAGTCCTTCCAATGAATATTCAGGACTGATTTCCTTTCGGATGGACTGGTTGGATATCTTTGCAGTCCAAGGGACTCTCAAGAGTCTTCTCCAACACCAAGTTCAAAAGCATCAGTTCTTCAGTGCTCAGCTTTTTTTATAGTCCAACTAGTGGAAAAACCATAGGTTTGACTAAACTACCTTTGTCAGCAAAATAATATCTCTGCTTTTTAATATGCTGTCTAGTTTGGTCATACCTTTTCTTCCAAGGAGCAAGCATCTTTCAGTCTCATGGCTGCAGTCACCATCTGCAGTGATTTTGGAGCCCCCCCAAAAAAAGTCTGTCACTGTTTCCATAGTTTCCCCATCTATTTGCCATGAAGTGATGGGACCAGATGCCATGATCTTAGTTTTCTGAAAGTTGAGTTTAAGCCAACTTTTTCACTCTCCTCTTTCACTTTCATCAAGTGGCTGTTTAGTTCTTCTTCGCTTTCTTCCATAAGGATGGTGTCATCTGCATATCTGAGGTTATTGATATTTCTCCCAGCAATCTTGATTCCAGCTTGTGCTTCATCCAGCCCAGAGCTTCTCATGATGGATTCTGCATATAAGTTAAATAAGCAGGGTGACAATATACAGCTATGATGTACTCCTTTCCAGATTTGGAACCAGTCTGTTCTTCCATGTCCAGTTTTAACTGTTGCTTCTTGACCTGCATACAGATTTCTCAGGAGGCAGGTCAAGTGGTCTGGTATTCCCATCTCTTTCAGAATTTTCCACAGTTTGTTGTGATCCACACAGTCAAAGGCTTTGGCATAGTCAATAAAGCAGAAACAGATATTTTTCTGGAACTCTTGCTTTTTCTATGATCCAACGGATGTTGGCAATTTGATCTCT
>NW_011494817.1:2245106-2258836 GCF_000754665.1 Bison bison bison | reverse complement strand
GAAGTAGCCATCATAGTCAACAAAAGAGTCCAAAATGCAGTAGTTGGATGCAATCTCAAAAATGACAGGATGATCTCTGTTCATTTCCAAGGCAAACCATTCAATATCACCGTGAAAGTGAAAGTGAAATTCGCTCACTTGTGTCCAACTCTTTGCGCCCCATGGACTATATACAGCCCCTGAAATTCTCTAGGCCACAGTACTGGAGTGGTAGCCTTTCCCTTCTCCGGGGGATCTTCCCAACAATATCACCATAATCCACGTCTGTGCCCCAACAGTAATGCTGAAGAAGCTGAAGTTGAATGGTTCTATGAAGACCTACAAGACCTTCTGGAATTAACACCCCAAAAAGATGTCCTTTTCATTGTAGGGGACTGGAATGCAAAAGTAAGAAGTCAAGAGATACCTGGAGTAACAGGCAAATTTGTCCTTGGAATGCAAAACAAAGCAGGTCAAAGGCTAACAGAGTTTTGCCAAGAGAACGCACTGATCATAGCAAACACTCTCTTTCCAACAACACAAGAGACATCTTCACATGGACATCACCAGATGGTCAATACTGAAATCAGATTGATTATATTATTTGCAATCAAAGATTCAGAAGCTTTATACAGTCAGCAAAAAGAAGACCAGGAGCTGACTGTGGCTCAGATCATGAATTCCTTATTGCCAATTTCAGACTTAAATTGAAGAAAGTAGGGAAAACCAGTAGACCGTTCAGTTATAACCTAAATCAAATCCCTTCCTATTAAACCTTGGAAGTAACAAATAGATTTAAGGGATTAGATCTGGTAGACAGAGTGCCTGAAGAACTATGGGTGGAGGTTTGTGACATTGTACAGGAGTCAGGGATCAAGACCATCCCTAAGAAAATGAAATGCAAAAAGGCAAAATGGTTGTCTGAGGAGGTCTTACAAATAGCTGAGGAAAGAAGAGAAGCAAAAGGCAAAGGAGAAAAGGAAAGATATATCCATTTGAATGCAGAGTTCCAAAGAATAACAAGGAGAGATAAGAAAACCTTCCTCAGTGATCAGTGGAAAGAAATAGAGGAAAACAATATAATGGGAAAGACTAGAGATCTCTTCAAGAAAATTAGAGATCCCAAGGGAACATTTCATACAAAGATGGGCACAATAAAGGACAGAAATGGTATGGACCTAATAAAAACAGAAGATATTAAGAAGAGGTGGCGAGAATACACAGAAGAACTATACAAAAAAAAATCTTCATGACCCAGATAGTGTGATTATTCACCTAGAGCCAGACATCCTGGAATGCAAAGTCAAATGGGCTTTAGGAAGCGTCTCTACAAACAAAGCTAGTGGAGGTGATGGAATTCCAGTTGAGATACTGCTTAGCTGACCACTTAATGTCTTTATGAGTTTCTTTTTTCTGAACTATCAATGAAAACCTGCTAATAAGAGGTTTCTGCACCTGAATAATAAACATATAAAAATTTGTATTAAATACAATTCATTTATTTTAAGTTACAGAATATTAAGCATTTTCATCTTCCCATAGGTGATCAGATTTAATGTCTCCTTTGGCCGAATCCTAGCAAGTGCTGGAGGACACAGAAGGAACAATATGATTCAGTTTGTGCTGTCCTAGGGTGTTTAGAGTTGGTCCAGACAAGGGCATAGGAACGAAAACTCTGGACATGTGAGCAATACCCATGTAAAGGAGGTGGGATGTGGACTTCCCTAGCGGTCCAGTGGTTAAGAATTCACCTTCCAACGCGGTGGGTGCAGGTTTGATCCCTGTTTGGGGAACTAAGATCCTACATGCTTCGTGGCCAAAAAACCTAAATGTAAAGCAGAAGCAAAATTGAAAGAAATGTGATAAAGACTTTTTAAAAAGTATGAAGAATGTTGGGGTAGAAGATGAGAAAGTTGTGGTAAGAGCCAGTTAGTAAATACAAGTGGGCAGGGAATCTGTGTATGTCTAGGCCTAATTTAAACTAATTTTGCATTATTCTTGGTTTTTAATACTGTCATTTGTTCTCTCATTTATGCTCACTCTCAAATATGCTCTCATTATTCATTATTGAAGATAACTAAAATCAAGGAGTTTGTAATTTTGTGTCAAAGAAAAATTTCTCGAATGCTGTAAGTTTAATCAAACCATTAGTATTTCTTGCTTTTATTCACAGTGAAGTATACCTATTTACAGTATGATTTTTTTGATTCTTTTACTGACTCATTGCATATAGACTCCATTAGTGAGAGATACATTTTAAGAGCTAAAATATGGGTTAAGAAGGTACCTGCTTGCCTTATATTATGTGGAGTCACAGAGAGATATTTACAGAGGATAATGTAGCTGACTACTTTGAGTGAGACTCACTTTGCATTGGTTAATATAGACTGATAAAGGGACTGTGTAGTTTGGATTGGGGGGATGGGTCTCTAGTGAGTATAGTGGCCCTGTAATTTAAACATCTTGTCAAGAGACACCTAATGGATAATAAAACATGGAAAAGGGTGTCCTTTATTTAAGAGAAAAAAAAATCATGGAGAGAACTAACTAGTTCTTGAAATGTCTGTATACATGTGTTTTCTAAGGGAAAGTCACTTAAAAAAACACACACATTACCTACAATGATGCTGGAGACCATTGTTCTAAAATATAACAATGCTAATTGATCACGTTCTTACGTTCCTGAACTCGAATTTGACTCATTGCCAAAGCTAGACACATCCATTCTCTTCAGAATGTCAGAGAAGACATTGCACCATGAAAATTCTCAGAGTAGGATAGATGTGTCAGACATAGACGAGTGACAAGAAGGAAATGAATGCATACTCAAAATAAATGTTGATTCATAGTTTAGAGGGAAGAAATGAAGATAATGAAGCTTAAGTTTGGTTGCACATTTCTTAGCTGGCATCACTGTTATTAACTTTACGGATCTAGGTTTATAATATATTTAGAATAGAGGATAGCTATAAATATTCTTATCCTTGCAAATGCAGCTGGGCATGTAGAATGGTTGAGGACATTAGGCAGAATTTTATTCGTAAATGACCTGCAGCCATTTTGACAGTTAGGCTAGCAAAACATATTTCAATGGCTCTGAAACTTTAATCATAATATATATAAAAATATGGTGAAAAAATAGGAATTAAATATTGCATATCTCTATTTGGTTCTCATAAATATCAAATTCTCTGGATTGCTTAATGTCATAAGTGCTTAGAGAGGGGAATATTATTTATGACAAAATTCAAAGCTCTTTCTTTTTGGCATGGTTTGCTACCAAAGGACAACTTTGATTATTTGGACAATGAAAGCAATCTCCTAACCCAATGTCATTTCCAATGGGCTGCTTATAAATGGCTTAAAATGGTGATATTGAGTAATATAGCTAAATTGCAGAGCTTCAGATGACCTTTCTGGATGTCATCTATTCTCCAAGTTGCCTTCCTTTTTCTTCCCAAAGGAAGTTTTGAGTTCCTCTTCTTCCAGAGACCCTCTCTCCCTCTTGAGTAATTTTTGTTCAGTCTGCACATCTGTAATATTTTTGTCACCTGAACTAAGTTATGCTCATTCATAATAAAAATAACAACATTTAATGCTTTCTACTTGCCAAGATTGTGTTATGAGTTTTATATGCATTATTTCATTTAATCTTTACCATCCCCCTGTGAGGTAAGTGGGATCATTTCCCCAATTATACAGAGTTTACAGCTTAAGGGACTAAATCTTATAGGGGTTAAGTGATTTGCCCAAAGTCACACAGCAAAGCTGGATCTCAAACCCAGGTCTGCCTGCCCCCCAAATTATAACTAGTTGTGTTATACTGCCTCTCATTTATTCAACAGTTCATGTCTCCATTCTTCAAATATTTATTGAAAAATTACGTGCATCAGAAGCACTCAGAATTACTGAAAACACAAAAGTGATTAGGATGTAGTAAATAGTTTTGAGGAACCTGGAGTCCAGTGGGAGAAAAGCAGAATCAGAGTTTAGTGGAGAAATTAATGATAGCAATATAATAAGTCCTATAAATGATAGAGAAGTACACAAAATTCAATGAGAGAAGATAAAGTACTTTCCTGTCTAGATAATTCATGTAAAGTTTAATTTTCCCTTTGAGTGAAATCTCAAGAAGTGCTATGGAAACCAGATGAAGAGGCTTTTTGGCTTGAACAAAGAGCATAACAGCATATGGAACCATGAAAGTGGGTGGTTCGTTGAGAGATGATATTTCAAATTCAGTAGGGAGGTGATAAAGGATCAGTGGTGTCGTATAGTAATGGAGAAAAGCCGATAGATGTCTGAGAATTGAGCAGGCACAGTCAGCAGACTGGGATACAAAGAAGAGGTGGGAAGAAGATGGAAAGAGTGAGGGAGGTGAGGGAAGAAGGACTTCAGGGAAGGAATTCAAGCTTTTTCTCTTGCACCACGTCCTGTCTTACTGTCCCTTTGACTAATGACAAGTGGCAGGTCTCTCTGAGCTGACTTTTCCCCTCTCCTTCTCATACAATACTGTCACTGTAGGAAAAACTGTTTCTCTTTTACTCTCACACACAATCCTTCTGACACCAGATGTCTGCGACTTTTTCCCACACCAACCAGTTCTTCCGTATCAGCCTGGTGCCTGGCAATTCAATTCATTTCTGACACTAACCAGAGTTGGTTGCAGAGCCTACCGATTAAGGGCTCAGTCCAGTAAGATTGCTCACCCCCATTTCAAATGCCAGTCACAAGTAATAAGTCCCCAGGTTACTTGCATCTTCTCCCCAAATTAGCTGTAAATCAGGGTTCCCATGACCCCCTCCTTGGGGGTCCTTTGCTCACAGAACTTAGGGAAAGATGTATGGATTTATTGTGTAATAAAGGATATGAAAAAGCAGGTGAAAAAGCCAGATGGATATAAGCAGCAAATGAGTGAGGTCTGGGAGCATCCTGAGTACAGAGATTCTGCTCCCATAGAGTTGGGATGCATGCCCCCTTGGCATGGAGATGTGTTCACCAAGCTGGGCACTCTCTAAAGCCCTCTTTGTGGAGATGTTGTCACAGAGGCATGATCAGCTAGTAACTTCACTCCCAGCTCCTCTCCACTCTCCAGAGAATAGCGGGGTGGAGCTGGAAGTTTTAAGTTTCTAATCCTGGCCTGGTGTTTCTGGTGACCAGCCACATCCTGGAGGCTACCAAGAGTTGTCTCCTGAGAACCAGAGACATTCCTAGAAGCAGGAAATAGAGCCAGGACATAGGAACTCTGTGTCAGATGCACCTATCATTGAGGAAATTACAAAGGTCTTAGGAGCCCTGTGTCAAGAATTAGAGTTAAAGACGAGGTTCTAGGATAAAAGATTCTCCTGGTATCCAGAAGTACACGAGTTTTAGGAGCTCTGTGTCAGGAACTTGGGTTAGATGGGTAGGTGTTTATTAATATATAGATAGATTTATATGGAGATATTGATACAGATACTTAAGTACTTCCTTCTAATGTTGCTTTGAGGAATGCACAGCACTTAGTGTAATCCTACTTTGTAAAACTTTGTTCAATAAAAGGACATAAAATACCTGACCTTTTTCAAATGTGAATTCCCACTATCCTCATTCCCAGCTCTACTCTACCTTTTCCCAAATCTATGCCTCACCTCAGGGCAGAGGGAAGAGGTTCTACCCCATGGTCTGCTTTATTGTCTTCATTCCAGTCTAGATCCTGCCAGAACTGACCTGCTTTGCCCAACAATGTTGGTTCTGGGTGATGAGAACTGTTTATAGAGTGATTAAAAAGGAAGACCATATCACATCTATTCATAATATTCTTCATAATATCCATAATGTTAAAGGATTATTGTCTTTCATTTTTTCATCTTTAAACTTAGTTTTTTTCTTTTATATAGAAATGATATTACAACACCTGACTGGCAGAGGATGTAAAAAAAACAAAAAAGTGATATTCTAGCTAGAACGTTCAGTCCAGTTCAGTTGCTCAGTCATTTCCCACTCAGCAGCCCCATGAATCGCAGCACGCCAGGCCTCCCTCTCCATCACCAACTCCTGGAGTTTACTCAAACTCATGGCCATGGAGTCGGTGATACCATCCAGCCATCTCATCCTCTGTCATCCCCTTCTCCTCCTGCCCCCAATCCCTCCCAGCATCAGAGTCTTTTCCAATGAGTCAACTCTTCGCATCAGGTGGCCAAAGTATTGGAGTTTCAGCTTTAGCATCAGTCCTTCCAATGAACACCCAGGACTGATCTCCTTTAGAATGGACTGCTTGGATCTCCTTGCAGTTCAAGGGACTCTCAAGAGTCTTCTCCAACACCACAGTTCAAAACCATCAATTCTTCAGTGCTCAGCTTTCTTTACAGTCCAACTCTCACATCCATACATGACCACTGGAAAAACCATAACCTTGACTAGACGGACCTTTGTTGGCAAAGCAATGTCTCTGCTTTTGAATATGCTATCTAGGTTGGTCATAACTTTCCTTCCAAGGAGTAAGCGTCTTTTAATTTCATGGCTGCAATCACCATCTGCAGTGATTTTGGAGCCCCCAAAAATAAAGTCTGACACTGTTTCCACTGTTTCCCCATTTATTTCTCATGGTGATGAGACCAGATGCCATGGTCTTCGTTTTCTGAATTTTGAGCTTTAAGCCAACTTTTTCATCTCCTCTTTCACTTTCATCAAGAGGCTTTTTAGTTCCTCTTCACTTTCTGCCATAAGGGTGGTGTCATCTGCATATCTGAAGTTATTGATATTTCTAGAATGCAGCAATAAGGATTCTTAATTCTTGAATATTTTTAAATCTAGGTAAGCACATTATTGGACATAAGCTATCCCTAGATAGTAGATCCCAGCCCTTGGGCAAGAATTCACAAGTAAAAACATTGCCATCAAGACTGCAAAAACACGTGGACCTCAAAAAAAAAAAAAATTCTACAGGAAGTGAGGCACTGCTGCAATTGTAAAGACTCCACTCAGACATTTGATAAGTCAAGGAACTCTATTCATGCAAGACAAATGGACAGGAATAAGGTTGCCTCAGTGTTGAGTGAGAGGAGCTCATTCTAGACTACAGTCAGACTGGTTCAAGGACAGAGCCAAGATCAGCTGTCGCTGGGACGTCAGGCAGCTGAATCTTGAACAGGCTGAGGAAGTAAACACTTTCTGGGAGATGAAGTACCCTGGAGTCTCCTTCTCGTGCCTGTGAGGGTTCTTTGCTTTCTTTGTTCTGCCTCATTCTGCATTCTCAGCTGTCAGACGTCTCCTCAGGCTTCATTTGTTTTCAGGTTTTTGTTTGTTTTTAATAGTTTGTGCATCTGTTTGTTTGTGGTTGTGCTGGGCCTTCGTTGCTGTTCTGGCTTTTCTCCGGTTGTAGGAGCGGGGGTTGTGCTCCACTTGCGGTGCGCTGGCTCCTCTTGGTGACGCTGTCTTCTTGCCAAGCAGGGGCCCTGGAGCCTGGGCTCCATAGTTGCGGTGCTCTGGCTCAGGGCCTCGTTGCTTCACAGTGTGTGGAATCTTCCCAGACCAGGGAGCAAACCCTTGTCTGCTGCATCTCCTGCATTCGCAGGTGGATTCTTTACCACTGCGCCACCTGGGAAGCCCTGTTCCTGTTTTACGCAGAAATTGTCTATCAGTTGAGAGAGAAAGTGGCCTGAAGTTCTTCCTTTGTTAAAAATCTTAGAATCCTATCTTAATACCCTTGGATAGAAACAGCCTCCCTTTTGCATGCAGTGAAAGTATCAGCTGCTCAGTCGTGTCCCACTCATTGCGACTCCAAGGATGGTAGCCCACCAGGCTCCTTTGTCCATGGGATTCTCCAGGCAAGAATACTGGAGTGGGTTGCCATTTCCTTCTCCAGGGGATCTTCCTGACCCAGGAATCGAACCTGGGTCTCCTGCAGTGCAGGCAGATTCTTTACCATCTGAGCCAACAGGAAAGTCCTTTTTGCATAAG
This sequence comes from Bison bison bison, assembly GCF_000754665.1. NCBI lineage: Eukaryota > Metazoa > Chordata > Mammalia > Artiodactyla > Bovidae > Bison > Bison bison. The sequence continues at coordinate 2,250,916 of NW_011494817.1, read as the reverse complement.
GTGATGTATATGTAACTCCTCAACAGTATTGGCAGAGTTATCAGAGTTAAACCATGATTTTAAGACCAGTTTATGACCTATTTGTTGTTGTTCAGTCTCTGAGTTGTGTCCGACTCTTTTTAACTCCACAGACTGCAGCACTCCAGCATTCCCTGTCCCAAACTGGAGTTTGCTCAAATTCATGTTCGTTGAGTCAATGATGCTATCTAACTATCTCATCCTCTGCTGCCCACTTCTCCTTTTTTCCTTATGAACCTACAGTGTAAATGAATAGTTTAAAAGCAGTTAAAAATTTAATCAATTCTTAATGTTTATAGTCATATAATTTTGAAAATATGCTTGTTTTATGGGAATTCCTTGCCAAAGAATTTTTCTCCTTGGAGCCGTTAAATTAATTAAATTTTCTGTTTGGAAAACCTTGCTTGTATAATTCAGAACTCCAAGAAACATATCAATCAAAGCAGTTTTTCAAAAAATGTTACTTTTATTTATGTATGAGATTGCATTAGTATTCATCACTCATTAGTTACAGAGATCCTTAGCCCTCTGGTGATTTCTTTCACCTACTGGTGAAATTTTCTTCCTTAAGCTGTTCCTAATGTCTGAACAACGTGGGTGACCACCCACCACCTCCTACCAAGCCTTCACTTAAATGTTAAGGGTCTGCCCAGGTCACCATATTTAAAATTCCCACCTGCACCAGCTCACTCTGTATCCTTACCTGCTTTACTAGCACCATCAATGTAACCTGGGCTATTGTTAGAAATACAGATTCTCAGATTTCACCCCAGACTTATTGACCCAGGAAATCTGGGTGTGGAGTCCAGCACTCTATTTTAGCAAGCCCTTCAAAAATTTCTGATGCAAACTAACATTTGAGGACCATTAGAGAAAGATAGAAAGATTCCAAGGACCTTCTCAACTTTTTTAACTCCCTCCCTCCCACTTCTTGTTGTTTTTATTGATACGATTACTTCCTGGGAATGAATGCTCTAAATCGACACCTATCCTCTTTAGGGAAGTAGTTAATCACATTCATCATTTCCCCAGAAAAAAAATGGTCATAGGAGGGATGGCTCCAAACTCTTCTATCCCGCAAAGCAGGATTTTCCAGGAGTTCCTCGACACAATGTGCCCTTTTCATATTTTATTTTGCTTTTATGTTCCCTGGGTCAGGAAGATTCCCTGGAGAAGGGAATGGTAACCCAATCCAGTATACTTGCCTGGAGAATTCCATGGACTGAGGAGCCTGGGCCACAGTCCAGGGGGTCTCAAAGAATCAAACACGACCAAGCGACTAACACTTTACGTCTTCTCCCTAATCAAAATAATTTAAAATTGATTGTAATCATTAATATGCAATCATTAAGAAGATGAGCTTTGGAGGCAGTCTTACCAGAAATTTAATAATAATCTTCCTTTTTTTTGTTTAAAAATGTTATTAAGAAAAATGTTGATAGATAATTTTTTAAGTTTCTAATTAAAACTTATTATTCTATATTAGAGTATAGCAGATTAACAATGCTGTGAGAGTTTCAGGTGGCCAACAAATGGACTCAGCTGTACATCTACAAACTCCCCTCGCATCCAGGCGGCCACATAACATTGAGTAGAATTCTCAGTGCTACACAATATGTCCTTGTTGGTTATTTATTTTAAATATAGCAGTGTATACATGTCCATCCCAAACTCCCTAATTATCCCTTAGCCTCAGCAACCATATATTCATTCTCTAAGTCTTGATTCTGTTTCTGTTTTGTAAATAAGTTCGATTGTTTCTTGCTTAGATTCCACATATAAGGGATGTCATATGATATTTCTCTTTCTCTGTCTGACTTATTTCACACAGTATGACAATCTCCAGGTCCATTCATGTTGCTGCAAGTGGCATTATTAGTTTCTTTTTAGTGGCTGAGTAGTATTCCATTTATACATGTACCACGTATTCTTTATCCATTCCTCTGTTGATGGACATTTAGGTTGCTTCCATGTCTTGGCTGTTGTGAAGAATGAATGAACACTAGGGAGCATGTATCCTTTCAGACTATGTCTTTTTCCACATATATGCTCAGGAGTGAGATTGAGTGACAATCTTTCTTTTTAATAGATGTGTGGGCTTGAGGAAATTGCTCAAGATTTTTGAGTTTTGGTTCCCTCTCTAGTAAAAGGGAGATTATACCTTCCTGTGAAAGTTGTGATGTGGATTAGGAGTGAAGGTATATATAGAACATTTAGATAGGCCCTGAATTAAAGGAAGGGCTTCCCTCATAGCTCAGTTGGTAAAGAATCTGCCTGCAATACAGGAGACCCTGGTTCAATTCCTGGGTCAGGAAGATCCGCTAGAGATGGAATAGGCTACCCACTCCAGTATTCTTGGGCTTCTCTTGTGGCTAAGCTGGTAAAGAACCCGCCTGCAATGTGGGAGACCTGGATTCGATCCCTGGGTTGGGAGGATCCCCTGCAGAAGGGAAAGGCTACCCACTCTGGTATTCTGGCCTGCAAAATTCCAAATAAATGTTCAATGAGGAGTATCTATTATTATGATACCTTATTTTAGGTTTCAAGAAGTAAGGGTCTCAGATAGTTATTGACTTTTTCTAAATTAGAATAACTTTTAAAGTAAAAGCTAATCAGATGAAGATAAAAAGGAAAATTATTTTCCAAAATGTACATTTGCATCAGCATTAAATGGATATAAATTATAGATTTTTATTATTAATGATAATATGTAATATTTATCACATGCTTACTATGTCCAGGCACCATGTTAAAACTTTTGTCAAGTATATTTACATTCAACTACATAAAATAAAAATATAGCTAAAATGATGGGGGCTTATTTTTCTCATGTGACAACATGTACCAAGATAACTGGTGGCTTAGGGAAATCCCTCATGGTCCAGTGGTTAGGACTCCACATTCTCCCTGCTGAGGGCCCAGTTTCAGTCCCTGGTTGGGGAACTAAAATCCCACAAGCTGAGTGGTGAGGCCAGAAAAGAAACAAAAAAACTGAGAAAAAATGATAAGTGGTGGCTTATATTGATTGAGTCAGCATATTACATCTCAGGTGTCTGCAACTCCTGTCCCCTTTCCTTCTCTTGATTGTAAGATGCTTCATTCAGCTTCCGCCATCATATTCTCTTTCCAGACAGAGAAAGAAAAGCATGAAAAATATAGGCAAGTTGAGTCAGTGTCCTCCTTTCCAAGGAACTTTTCAGGACCCCAGCCTCAAACATGTTACATCCTATTAGCCTAAAGTGGATCCTATGTCTTTGTAAGAAAAGGTGGGAATTATTAATATAGTCATTTTTGTCTTAAGTGGATGCATTACAGTAACACCACCAAAAACTGGGAATGAGGACAGGAAAACGGATAAAGGGCAGACAAGCAATGGTCTTTACCTTACCTGAATTACCCCATTTAAGCCTTATAATAATCAGTGAGGCATGTATTATTCATATCACCTGTTTACAAAGAGTGTAACTGAGTTACCAAGTGATAGGTGACTTGCTGAAGGTTGCAGCCACTAGCTGGTGTAGCTATGATTTAAACTTGATTTAGCGCCTACATTCTAATTTACTATAATGCTATATATTAAACAAGTTTTATTCACTTCCTTAAGTTTTTTTTAAATAAGTCTTTTAGGCTGCATTTTCCCTCCTACTCAGATTTTAAAAGACTAATTTTTGCTGTTGAAATCTCTGTACTGAAAGAAATTGCTGTGAAAGTTTTGAGAACAGAGAATTTTACCCTGCGGTAAGCATTCTCCCTTCTAGTGAAGGGGTCGCAAGTGTATTAAGGCTCTAAAGTTAAAGGCAAGTGACCATGCGGAGCATGTGTTGTTCTTTCAGTACTTCTTTCAACCAAAAATTGTTGGTGCCTATTGTACGCCAGCAACTGGAGATAACAACTGAGCTAAATAAACTATTTTAACACAGCATCCTGGTTTTCCTGGGTTTTTGAGTTAGTAGTAAAACCCAAGGAGGAAACATGCTGATTCCTAGACAATAAGGCTAGCTATATTTATAAAAATATGTTTTATTTTGTGGTGTTTTGTTGTTTTCAAAGCACTTTTGTGCGCAGTACTTTGTTATACCTATTTATCCTACTTATATTGGGTTAGCCAAAATTTTGTTCAGGTTTTTCTGTAACAGCCTATGAAAAACCCCAAACATTTTGGCCAACCCAATAAAATTTTCCTCCTGTTTATTGAAAGCTTCTACAATCAAAGAGTAAACATAGAAAATAGAGTGATAGAAACTTATGGGACAGTGATTATTTTTTTTTCTGTCTGAAAAATGTTGCAGCTGGTAAATTGGGTCCCCCACTGAAATTTTACATTTTGGGATTCTGTATTCCAGATCATCTAAGGAAGAGAAAAATGATGGCAGAGGAAGATGAGCCAAACATTAAAATCCATATACTCACAAAATATGATGATATTACACTTAATTCCCAAAGGCTGTCTAACTTTATAGGCTGAGACTTTATTGATGGTATTTCTGACTTCTTTCTTGGATTTTATTTTTAAACATAGTTCTATGTTCATCGTTTTGTTTTGGTTTTGTTTCAGAGTCTGCAGTGATATATATGTAATGCTATTTGCCTATCTTCCTTTTCACCCACATTTTTTTCTGTTGGTATTTAGTGCTTATTTTTCTAGAACAGTTATTCTCTGCTCCTGGTAATGCTAATGTGAATTATGTTGGATTTTATTTGTATTCTCTATTAACCATTCAATTTTGGGGAAGATTCACATTCAGATAGCAGACATTACTCTCCAGGTCTTGAAAGAACGAATTCATCACTTTCTACAAAGTCTCAAAGAAGATTCACAGAATACAAAAGAAAATTAGATGGAAAAATCCCACTTTATTATCAACATTAATGGAGTTCTCTGGAAAGATGCACTGTATGTGCTTAGTCACTCAGTCGCGTTTGGCTCTTGTGACCCCACGTACTGTAGCCTGTCAGGCTCCTCTGTCTATGGAATTCTCCAAGCAGAATACTGGAGTTGGTATCCATTCCCTTCCCATCCCAGGGATCAAACCCATGTCTTCTGCATTGTGGGCAGATTCTTTATCATCTGAGCCGCCAGGGAAGCGTAACAGCAATGCATCTCAGACCTTAATGTGCTTACAAACCACCCGGGAGCCCTAATAAAACACAGATTCTGATTCAGCAAGTCCGAAGTTGGATCTGAGTCTATTTCTACCACGGTCTCATGTAGAATTGATACTTTTGGCCCAAGAACCACACTTTTAATGGAAACATACCACGTATTAGTCAAAGGCTAAAGAAGGGCTTTTCATTCCTTTCAAGATCGAATTTTATCATAGCTGTGACCAGGGAAGAGAGAAGTGCTCTGCTTACTGAACAGAAAAGAAGAGAGGAGAATAAGGAAGGCTCTCTCCTCGTGGTCACCTGTCTTTGATAGCAAAAGAAAATGTGAAGGCCCTCTCCACCCAGCTGAGTTATCAGTGATTAATAACACCATATCTGCAATGGTTTTTTTCCTTAAAGTCTGTTTCATCTGAACTAAATGTTAACTACAAATATTTTGCTTTTGAATACATTTCCCTCTTATGTCTTTATTCTTTAACTTTCAATTTTTTGTACCCTTATGTTTTATGTGAATCTCTTGAAAGATCCTTTACTCTATTTTATTGTCTTATTCTAGACCAACAGTAATTTACTGAACTTGAGATTTTAGTTAATTTACTTTGAATTACAGTTTATACAATTACTTTATAATGATTGTCTGTCCCATATTTTCTGTTCCACTCTCATTTTTTTTTTTTTTTGCTTTG
>NW_011494817.1:2226807-2245006 GCF_000754665.1 Bison bison bison | reverse complement strand
CTTTCATTTTTTTTTTTTTTGGCTGTGAAGACAACATGTATAATAATGATCGAAACCATGGTCTACTTCTTAACTGGATTGAGCTTTCTACACTAATAGAAAAGAAGTGGCAAAGCAAAATACAGCATAAATAAATTTGAGGTTTAAAAGTTTATTCAAACTAAAATTAGCCAGCAATTAAGATAAAGACCTGCTGTACACCTTGCTTTCAGCAGAAAGATAAAGTTGCCATATGGAAAAAAAGAGGAGAGCTAGAAAAAGGATGGGATGATTTGTTTGAGAAAAAGAAATTGCAAAATATTTAAGCCTAAAGGCATGTAAGTGGACAGAAAAGTAAAAAGATTCACTATCATCTTAATAAATAACAGTTCATATTAAATATAAATTTTAAAATAGCACTCTTTGTTGGAAAGGCTGATGTAGTATTCAAGTCTAAAGATCTAAATTCAATCCTAAAGTGTTGATTTTAGCTGAATGTATTCTCTCCAACAGCTTTCAGAAGTAATTTTATTTTAATATGGCTTGCAGCTGGGTTTAAAGATACATTGGACTGGGGTGTGAAATTTGGTTAGGTGCTTTACTTCAAAATTCACTAGGAACTGTCAGCTCATAATTCATGCTTCCAGGTAACTGCCTAGTATGTGGACAGTTTGAAGAGTTTGGCAGCTTTTATTTTATATTATTGAAACTAATTTCCTCATATTAATAAGCATTTCAAGTCACATATTAGCAGATCAAGGCTACATTAGCCAGTACAAAAAACAAAGAGCAAAAAAAAAATTCTCCTTAACTTTCTACAAGAACTAAGTCTATCAGCAGGGATCCAGCTATACGTTTATGTATATGCATGCATGCTAAGTCACTTCAGGCCTGTGTGACTCTTTGTAACCCCATGGACTGTAGCCTCCCAGATTCCTCTGTTCATAGCATTCTCCAGGCAAGAATACTGGAGTGGGTTGCCATTTCCTTCTCCAGGGGATCTTCCTGACCCAGGGATCCAACCCACATCTCTTATGTCTCCTGCATTGGCAGGCGTGTTCTTGACCACCAGCGCCACCTGGGAGGCTCCTTATGTATATGTATGTGTGAATTTAAGAGTAAAAAATAAACATTATATAACATACTTTATGCTCAATAATAATCTGACCAGTATATAGAAAGCCTACAAATCTAAGCACACAACACATTAATAACTTTAATACATGTTTGATATTGTAGGAGATAAAAATAATTGCTTGTGGTAATAAGCCACAAAGAATATCCTATCTAGATGAATAAGTGAAGTGAATGCTGTAACTCATAGCTTATCCCTCAAAGGTTAGGCCATGCATGTGGTGGACAAGAGCTAATGTGTGGGTTCTGAATCGGGTTGGAGGGCAGGTCAGAGATTCCTGCAAATGGTCCAGACTCCTCAAGTAAAATATGTTCTGTGAATAAAGTAGAGGTTAGATAGTTGGCTCTGCAGAAAGAGGTAGTGAAGACAATTGACTTATTTTGTCCTTGATTCTGAGAGGAACTGGAAAATAAATCTCCCCTGATACTTAATAAACACGAGCTCCATCTCACTTGGGTTAGAACAGTGAGTTCATAATATGTGCATAGCCCAATGAAAACAGACAAAAATTTAGTTTAAACTGATTCCAGATTCAGGAAGAGGAAAATGAAAATCCTCTTTTGCGGGGATACATTTTAATCTTCAAAGGATTCCTATACATGAGGCACCAAGGAGCTCATATTTTTAGAAGATGTGGAAACGAATCAGCATGAGTAGTTGTTAGTAAAGTTGTCTATTTAAAAAGTATGAAGCAAATGTTTAATATGTCTAAAGAATAAAAGAGTATTCAAAGAATAATTGAGGGGCACAGTTCTTCCTGCACTAACCTACTGTGTTCCGCCTTTGCCTGGGAAAGTAATAAAGCCACTCTTTCTTTCTCCTCCATAAAAAATAAAATAAACTAATGATTGAGACAAAGGACAATCAAATTTCTCAAGACATTTTTGAAAAAGAGCCAATAGAACTTCTAGAAGTGAGAGATAACAATATCACAAACTTGAGCAGTTTATTGCAGCCATGGAGAATTGGCAAATAGAACTGAAATAATTATCCATAATGCAGCACACAGAGACAAATATATGGGGAATATGAAAGAAAGGTTGAGATGTGGGAGATGGAGTGAGAAGTTCACCTTACATTAGAGGTTTAAAAGATAAAAAAAGAGATAGTGAAAGGAGATGTAATATTTTAAGAAATGTTAGTTCAAATTTGGGGCTATCAATAAATCCCAAGCAACAAAATAAAAATAAATTCACTCTAGGAAAAGTCATTATTTACTTACTGAAAAGTAAAAGCAGAGGCCAACACTTAACATAAAAGTAATCAAGGAAAGAAAAGAGAGGAGAAGAAACCAAAAGTTAGACAAACAGTTCAAGGGGGTAGTGTGGTGGGTAATTCAACATCGTTGAACCAAATTCAACAGGTCAAAGGGAGAGACCGTCAGACTGAAATGAGAAAATGAAAGGGGCTGATAAGCTGTTTGCAAGAGCTCCACTCAGAACATGAAGATAAAGACAGGCTGAAAAGCTGAAGAAGGTAAAGAATACAGCAGAGACATTCTAACCAAAAAATGATGTTTCAGATATAGTAGACTTTAAGGTAAAAATGTTTTCAGACATAAAGAGAGCTAATATCTATAGAAAAAGTTCAGTTGATTATTTCTGTGGTTGAAAGAATTAGAATAAAGTCCCTTTTAGGAAGATAGTATAGTTTGTTGGATTTCATAAACAGAGATGGAGTTTATTCTGGTGGTAGATGTAAACCGCTTATTAAGTGTGTATCCTTGAGGAAATATTTAAACTTCTAGAACCTCAGCTTCCTACTCAGTGAAATAGAATAATACCATTTAACTCCTATATAATAATCACAAATAATTCATCTAACACAGGCAGCACTGTGCCAGTTACATAGCTTTACTGATATCAGAAAAGTCAAGGAAAAGGGTGTTGGTTTTACACTGCAGCATCTTTACATAAGCAGAAAGATCAGGCCTATACATTTATTTTGGTTAGAAGAATAAGCCTTGGGATGTCTAATTTACTTCAAAGATCAGTTCAGTTCAGTTCAGTCACTCAGTCGTGTCTGACTCTTTGCGACCCCATGAATCGCAGCACGCCAGGCCTCCCGGTCCATCACCAACTCCCGGAGTTCACCCAAACTCTTGTCCATCGAGTCAGTGATGCCATCCAGCCATCTCATCCTCTGTCGTCCCCTTCTCCTCCTGCCCCCAATCTCTCCCAGCATCAGAGTCTTTTCCAGTGAGTCAACTCTTCACATGAGGTGGCCAAAGTATTGGAGTCCTTCCAAAGAACCAAGGACTGGTCTCCTTTAGGATGGACTGGTTGGATCTCCTTGCAGTCCTTCCAAAGAACACCCAGAATTGGTTTCCTTTAGGATAGACTGGTTGAATCTCCTTGCAGTCCAGGGGACTCTCAAGAGTCTTCTCCAACAGCACAGTTCAAAAGCATCAATTCTTTGGCTCTCAGCCTTCTTCACAGTCCAACTCTCACATCCATACATGACCACAGGAAAAACCATAGCCTTGACTAGATGGACCTTTGTTGGCAAAGTAATCTCTCTGCTTTTTAAGATGCTATCTAGGTTGGTCATAACTTTCCTTCCAAGGAATAAGTGTCTTTTAATTTCATGGCTACAGTCACCATCTGCAGTGATTTTGGAGCCCCCAAAAATAAAGTCTGACACTGTTTCCACTGTTTCCCCATCTATTTCCCATGAAGTGATGGGACCAAATGCCATGATCTTCGTTTTCTGAATGCTGAGCTTTAAGCCAACTTTTACACTCTCCTCTTTCACTTTCATCAAGAGGCTTTTAAGTTCCTCTTCACTTTCTGCCATAAGGGTAGTGTCATCTGCATATCTGAAGTTATTGATATTTCTCCCGGCAATCTTGATTCCAGCTTGTGTTTCTTCCAGCCCAGCGTTTCTCATAATGTACTCTGCATGTAAGTTAAATACTCAGGGTGACTTCAAATATAGCTATTCTCTTATAGAAACCTCACTGTCCCAGAGGCTTGTTATACTCTGAAATTTCATTAAAAAATAACATTTCCTTTGACAACAACCGAAAGAGAATATATGGAGGAATGCCCATTTTTGCCAAACTCAGGATTGATCTGAGATCAAACCGGAGCTTGATAGAGATGTGTTTCATAACCTTCAAGGTGCTATAAAGTTGTTCAATGTTATTATCTACCTAATGCCTATTAAGAAAAAATATGTATTTACTTTTACCCTTATATACTGTCCTCTCAGCCTTCTCTTTCTTTGGGCACAGCTAATAGTCACAAGGTCTTTTATGTTTTAGGCTAGCACATCACATAAAATATCTTTATTGAATATAATTTTATTGAATATATTTCCAATATTCAATCTGTTCTCTAATGTGAAATTTTAGTTACTAAGAAACTTGCACATTTCAAAATGTGCAATTAAACAGTAATTTTATGTTCACAGAGAAACTGGGGACAGCGCATTTCAGAATCATAACAACAAAACTATTCAGCCTCCCCGCCCCCATCCTCATCCCTTGCTGGAATTTCCATAATAATAGTTTTTTTTTTTTTTAACTTGTATGTGCATGGCTATAAAACTTAAACACCCCTGAACAATTCCAAAATTCGACCCCAGATCACTTTTGCTGAGAAAAACAGACTCTTTTTCATATCCCTGCAAAGGCTGGTGTCAACTGGGGAAAAAAACAGAAATCGTACAACATAAGAGCTGGGAATTGACTTAATTCAGTACCTTAGTGAGGAAAGCAGCCCAGCAAAGAGCCTTTAAGGTAGCTTTGAGAAACGATTTCAAAGAGCTAGGGGTGGAGACCAGCATACACGTGATTTTGATGAAGAGGTTGGTGTAATCGAGCACACATCTCAGTAGAAGCTTGCCATTAGGTCTGAGGAACAGATATACCAATGAATGATTTTAGTGCTTTTTCTAGTGTAGAAAGATGCAAGAATCCAGGTTCATAAAAATTTCTCCTGAAATATTTATACCTATATATGAAAGATTTTTTTTTCTTTTTGCCTGTTTTCCCAGAGCGCAGTGCACGTCATCTTTTCTTGACCCCGAGCTCCTTTCAGGGTGTACCATCGTCAGCAGCTGCAGTGGCTAATGGCTTGGTTCTTGGAGAACTGGATGCTGGGCGACACCCTTTGCTTCACACACTCATTGAGAGAGTGTCTGTTTGTTTTTTCACGTTTAGCCCCTGCCTGATGGAGCACAGGCTGCTCAAACAAAGCAGCTGGGTGGCAGTGGTACACCTCCGTTTCTCCTTGGACACAGGCAGGGTTAGTTCCAGAAAATTCTCTCGTATGACCCATGACTGTCACTGAAGTACCTCTTATTCCAAGTGGAAAGTTGTATTTAGATCTGAGTTGCACAACCTAACAGGTTCTCTTTACAAACTAGATACGGCCCATCTTTCTTCACTTTTTCATCTCCCTCACACCCTATCCCCCATCCCCATCCGAATATTCCATCTAGGAGGCATGAAACTTCAGACTGGTCATGGCCCCTTGTGGTCTCAAGTGCCTCATTTATTGAATGGAGATGATAATACTGTACTCACATCACAAAATGTTACAGGTATAGCATTATAGTGAAAAGTACAAAGCATTGAATGTATGCAATATGGCTATATAACACGCTTCTAAAATTGTGTTGTATTTCCTTCTTGTGTATGTTTTTGTCTTAACCACTTCCCTCTTTATAACCTTTTTAAAGACTGAAGTTGTGATTACTCAGTTCCTAATCTCTTTCTGTTTTTTCTCCTTTTTTTTAATTTCTTTTTTTTGCTGCAGCAGATAGTACCTGTGCCTTACTCAGAGTAAACCTTCCTTTATTATATGTTGAATTATATAAGAGCACATTAATTTCCCCCCATTTATTTAATCTCCTTCAGATCAAATTCCTACATGCATCTCTCATCTCACACTGAACTTAGTTCATTTCTTGTGTTGATGCTGGACTCTTCAAGGGCTTGATGGTATTCTGGAGGCACTCGCTGATGCCATTAAATTAAAGCATGTCTGATATTTGCAGCCCTGTACAATTCTTAGTAGGCTTTTTCCATGTCACATCTAATTGGTACTTGTTTGTTTTCTTTTTTTTTTTTTTTGGATGAAGGAAATCAGAGATAGGATAAGTAACTTGCCTGTGATACCAATGCTAGTGAATGACTAGAACCCCACGTTCTTGTCTTCTTGCCCAAAGTTATTTCAGAATATCAGAGAGTAGTTACTTAGGGTGCGGGGAGGGTGTGTGTGTGGGCTAGAAAGCAGATAAGTAGGAAAGAGGTAACTTCATGATTCCTTACTCTGTTCTTTGTTAGTCAAATAAAATGTCCTTTGTTATACCTTTTAAGAAGTGTTGAGAATGAAAAATAATTTTTCTTTACCTATCTAGGTTCTTGGCTGAAACCCCCCACAGTAATGAGAGAGATTAACAGTATTAACAATAAAGATATTTATATCATTAGGCTGACTACACAAATTTGTTTTTTTGGACAATTATTATTTTTTAAGAAATTTATTTTTACTAAGAAAGAAGCTTTAAAATGGCAGTGTTTTATATATATGTGGTTTTTTAAACATAAAGGTATCTAGAACTAAGCAGTCCATAGTATGGCAATTTTACAGTCATCAAAGATAAATTTAGGTCATCAAGTCAACACGTATTCAGGTACCAAGAAGGAGGAAAGAAAGGGACAGAGATAAAGAGATGCAACTTTCAAGCAAGACAGCTTCCTTCAAGGAGCCTTCCAATTTTTCTTTGTTTTGCATCTGCAAATACCTCTTTTTATTGTTACACTAAAATCCATTTATAGAAATTTTGGTTAACTGGTTTATAGGTCTTAGTTACGAGGTTATAGGAACACAGCAGTTATTTTATTGAAATTGAAATTGCCACCTGGACATTTCAATAGGAAAAAAAAAAAAAAAAGAAGGGATGGAGTGATTGGTATTTTTTTAACTTTTTATTTTTTATTGGAGTATAGCTGATTAACAATCTTGTGATAGTTTAAGGTGGACAGCAAAGGAACTCAGCCATGCATGTAGATGTATCTGCTCTCTCCCAAACCCCGCTCCCATCCAGACTGCCACATAACACTGAGCGGAGTTCACTGGTCCTTGTTTGTTATCCATTTTAAATGTAGCAGTGTGTACATGTTGTTTTCAAACTCCCTAAGTATCCCTTCCCGCTGTTCTTTCCCCCTGGCAACCATAAGCTCATTCTTTAAGTCTGTTTTATAAATAAGTTCATTTCTATCATTTCTTTTTAGATTCCAGGTATAGAGATGCTGTACAATATTTTTCCTTCTCTGTCTGACTTACTTCACTCAGTATGACAATCTCTGGGTCTGTCTGTGTTGCTGCAAATGGCATTTCCTTATTTTAAATGGCTGAGTAATACCCCATTGTCTGTATGTACTGTGTCTTCTTTATCCATTCCTCTGGCAGTGGACATTTAGATTGCTTCCATGTCTTGGCTACTGTAAACAGTGCTGCGTGTTTTCTAATTGCGCTTACGTTTAAATCACATTAGGCTGAACATAGTCACGCAGCCAAAATTGATGCAAGTCAGTCTTGGATGTGTAATATTTTAGCTGAGCACTTTGCTTCCCTGAATAACATGTATGTTTTGTTATTAAACAATAATAACACCTAAATGTCCATCAACAGATAAATGGATAAAGAAGAAGTGGTATATATATATGTAATATCAATGACACCCCACTCCAGTACTTTGCCTGGAGAATCCCATGGACGGAGGAGCCTGGTAGGCTGCAGTCCACGGGGTCGCTAAGAGTCGGGCACGACTAAGCGACTTCACTTTCACTTTTCACTTTCATGCATTGGAGAAGGAAATGGAACCCACTCCAGTGTTCTTGTCTGGAGAAGCCCAGGGACAGAGGAGCCTGTTGGGCTGCTGTCTATGCGGTCGCACAGAGTCAAACACGACTGAAGGGACTTAGCAGCAGCAGCATGTACACATACAATGGAATGTTACTCAGCCATAAAAGAATGAAATCATGCCGTTTACAGCAATGTGTATGGACCTAGAGATTATCACGCTAAAGCAAAATGAGAAAGACAAATATTATATAATAATGCTTATATGTGGAGTCTAAAAAAAATGATACAAATGTACTTATTTACAAAACAGAAACAGACTCACAGACATAAAAAACAAACTTATGATTACCAAAGACGGGGGAGGAAGTACAGATTAGGAATTTAGAATAATACATACACACTGCTGTATATAAAATAGATAATGAACAAGAACCTATACTATATAGCCCAGGGAACTCTAATCAGTATTGTACAATATGTACAATAACCTATAAAGGGAAATAATCCAAAAAAGAATAGATATGTGTATATGTATAACAGAATCACTGCTATACACACAAACACACAAACTAACAGAGCATTGTAAATCAACTATATGTCAATTTAAAAAAATAAGAGAGAATGGAAGGATGAATATTGAGTGAGCAGTTAACAAGTTTCATTGTAGTTAAGCGGGATTTCATACACAGAGACATACACATGCACACACACACACACACACACATATATTTGAATATACAAAGTAATGAGAGATTCCTTTGAGATTGTTGTAGGCTCTATACTAATAAACCTGGCCAGAGCAAGAAGAGGAACAGGGTCAGCTTCTTTTCTGTCTACATGGTAAAGGTTTCAAGAAATATTTTTGCTACTGACTTTACCATGGAGAATAGCATTATTGAATTTAGACACAATAAAACAAGATATTTTAATTTAGTCCAGTATATAGTAATAAAATAAATCAAAGCTTTAACTAGTCCTTGGCTCACCATCATGGTCCTATCTACATTCCCCTTCACGTTAAGTAATATTTCCCTCAAAATAGGAATGCATTGAAACCGATGTATTTGTTTTTATATTCGTAGTTCATAAACACTTTTTGTTCCTTTAGACTTATTGCTAAGGGAAACAATGAAATGAGGCCTGGGCTATTACAAAGCTTAGACACTAGATTTAGCATACTTGCCACATATTATAGAAACTTAATTTAACTCACTTTCATTTTTTTTCCACCCTTGTCTGCCTCCTCCACAGGCTATATATTGATGGTCCCTTTGGAAGTCCATTTGAAGAATCACTGAACTATGAGGTTAGCCTCTGCGTGGCTGGAGGCATTGGAGTAACTCCGTTTGCGTCAATCCTCAACACTCTGCTGTACGTCATTTTGATCCATTGTATTAGTCCACATAGAGAGCTGTCTATTTCAGACATCTCTTATAGTAAGAAGTAATTCCTTACAGAATTCTTCTACTTGTTCAAAACACTCTTATTTACCGATTGATAAGGGGGATAAATGAGTGCTTCTCAATATGTGGTCTATGGTTTTCAGCATGTTCTCTTGTAAAATAACATCCTTATCACAATTATGCCTTACTCTGTCCTTTTCCTCTATTAAAGTCATTCCACTGGCCCCTATTTCTCTGCTTTCTCATCAGGGGTAAGTGGCATTACAAATTCATTTAGTCAACAAATATTTTTGACCATTTATGTGCGATTCATATTACAGTTACTGGTAATATAGCAATGACTGAGTAGTGTCTCTGCCCTTGAAAAGTTTACTTTCAAATAGGGCAGGCAAAATATAAACCAGTGAAAAATTCACAAATAACATCATTTCAGAAAATATTAGAAGTGTGGTGAAGAGAAGAAAGATTAATGGGATATAGAAATAAAGGGTCAGGGTTATTGTAGAGGTATCATCAGGAAATCCTCTCTGAAGAGATGACAAATGAGCACATCATTCCTGGGTCTGTTACTCAGCAGATTTATAACAGACTGAAGAATAGAAATTTCAGAAGTAAGATTGCTTAAGCAGGATATGCTTATTCAGTTATTTTAGTTTTGGCTTACAAGCAAAAATTAATTGACAGGGATTCTCATGAAACCACAAACAAAATCTATTCCATTCACTTTTCAAGAAAACACAATTTTCATTAAAAGTCTGTTTTATGAAGTACGAAAAAAGAAATAATAATTTGAAGTGATGTGTTTGAATGATATTTGATTTTAAAACCTTGATATAAATTTGGGACCTTTTGAGAGGTTCTTAAAAAAATAACTATATTCCAAGCCAGAAATTAGTTGTTTCTGAAAACATATTGCAAGTTATTTGGACACCTAAAGTTTAAACAAGGGAGTAATATTTTGTTAACCTCAAGCTTACTTCATAATTATAAGGAGGAATCCAGACTTGGAATTGTGAATTGCTGGAATGCATTACATAGTAGGTGGTTGTGAAATCTCTTTCTTTAATGATTATTAAGAAGGGGATAAACAACCAGCTTTCCGGAATGGTTTTGGCTCATTTTGCCTGGAACCCAGGGCAAGATGACCATTGGCGCCCTTCTGAGTGATAGAATTAACAGAAAAATAAGAAAACTTTTTTCCTGAGATGCAGAGATGATCCAGGAGTTTAGTTTATTGCCAAGTGGAATGGGTAATATGCATATAGTATCCACAAACATGAACACTTTAATTCATGGATTATATTGTATCTCTGACTCAGTATATTGCATTTTAAATTGAGAATTAGAGTAAGTGGTGTATCAGATACTAGAATGTAGATGACTGTTTTCTCTGTAGATTACCTACTAATGAGAAGCAAAATTTCAAGGATATAGGGATTCTTAATTCTTTTGCCATCATAATCAGTCCTGTGTTATTTCATTTTTAAAGGGATGACTGGAAACCATACAAGCTTAGAAGATTGTATTTTATTTGGGTATGCAGAGATATCCAGTCCTTCCGCTGGTTTGCAGACTTACTCTGTGTGTTGTATAACAAGGTAAAATTAGGTTTCTTTTTACTTTTGCAGTCTTTTAAATTTTAAAAGTAGCCATTTTATTTCAAATTATAAAAGTAATAGGTGCTCATTATAGAATAATATGCAGAGGAGTAGTGAGGAGGAAAAATATCCCTTAAGCTTAAAAAAAAAAACAGAGATATAATCTTTTAATAATTTGGTGTACATCTTTTCAGATATTGGTATCTGTGAATTTGTATATCTAGGACATGTTTTAACAGAATATTTTAACATGGAAATGAATGCATATGGTTGGTAATACATGCATATCGAAAACATATTATGCAAATATGAATGCAAATGGGATTGTGACTGAAGACAGATGGAAGAAAACATCTGCAGACAATTACTGTAACACTTTTCAGCCTTTATTCTCATAGTTCGTATCTCCAACTTCAACATTCCAAGTGGATCATCAGCCAACTTCTGGCCCAGTGTACAGAATTTCAAAAATCCCGAATTCTAAGCTGTATTCCTTCCAGAGATGAAAGCAGGCTGTATCTATCTATCTTACCTGTATTCATCTATCTTACCTGTAACTTTTACTTGTTTATTAATATATCTATTTTTTAAGTTATTCAGGTAATACATATATGCATCGTTGCTACAGATTTTTGTAATCTACATGAAGTAACATCACCATCTAATCCACTTAACCAGATGTTACTCATGAGCATTCTGAAAATTCTAACATACTATTTGTATTGTTCCGCAAATTGCTTTTTTAAAGTGTATTTCTATCTAACCAGACACAAAAGGGCAAATATTGTGTGATTCCTTTCATATAAGGGACCTGGAGTAGTCTAATTCATAGAGACAGACAATAGAATGGTGGTTGCCAGAGGTTTCCCAGAGGGAAATGGGGCGTTACTGTTTAATGGGTATAGAGTTTCAGTTTGGGAAGATGAAAAAATTCTGTAAATGGATTGGTGATGATGGTTGCACAACCATATGAATATATTTAATGCTAATCAACTGTATACTTAAAAACAGCTAAAATGATCAATCTTATGCTATGTGTATTTTACCACAATAAAAAAAATAAGTGCAAATTCCTGGGACTCACCAAGGGCCTGCTAAATCAGGAGGAAAAAAACAGACAGATGAGAAGCCACTGAAAGGATTTGAGTAGACCGATATGATTGTAGGTCATCTTGAGAGTATATGTGAAAATACAATTCTCGGAGTACTGCAGCTTCCAGAGGAGCAGAAAATGGGTAATAAGTCAGGAAAGGAGATTAATCAGAGTGGCCAGTGAGGCGGTAGGAAACCAAGAGGTAGTAGTTCTGTACTTAAGGTTAAGAGAGGAGAATCTTTCAAGAAGAACATCATCACCGCTTTCAAGTGTGTGTTTTCTCTAGATTAATGTCTAAAACTGGACTTCCTGAGTTGGAGGCTGTGAGGACTTTAGGAATGAATTTAAATTTGTAATAGGTACTGACAAAATGTCCCCCAAAGATGCTAAAACAATTTACATTTCCACCAAAGGATATAAGAGAAATTTATTCCAAACATTATATTACCAATCTTTTACATTTCTAGTCATTTCTTAAACAAGGGGATCTCACTGTATTTTTCCTTGAAACAAATGAGATTGAACCTCTCTTCCTCTGCTTATCAACCACTTGTATTTCTTGATGGAGTTCCCATTTCTACCTTTGCCTGTTTTTCTAGATTAAAATTTTCTTTCTTGAAAAGATATAGAACTTATAATTTGCATCCAAGAGCACATTTAAATAATAGATGCTTTATAGGGCAAGTAGCAGAGCAGGAAAGGAATAAAGGAAATAAAAAATATATAAATGGCTGGATATTCAAAGTAGTTGAATCTTAAAATTTCTTCTCAAGTTTTTTGGTGGATATGTTTAATACTTAGGAATCCATGGAATAAATAATATAAATGCTTAAAACTAGTGTAAACAATGGGGTGTTGATTATCTTCTACACACACCTCTGCACACCTGTTTTGATTTTTCACGTCAAGAGCTGGGGATGGACATGGGTCCTTTGACCCTCTGAGGGTGATGTTAAAAGGAAAAGACTTTTATTTTCTGAATTTGCAAATGAGTTACCAAATTCAGCATGTGTGTGTGTGTGTGTGTGTGTGTGTGTTTTAGTAAATACTGTTTTTTGTCTACAATGAGGGATAAGCTAAAATGGAGACATTGATGTTTAAAATGTGTTATTTAAATCTGCATTCTTCTCTCTGGAGCCTGTGGGCACCGAACACATTATTGATGCAGCAGTTATTGGCGTGATCTCAGAGCAGCATCCCGGGAGACATTTAAGACAAAAATCAGTGCAAGTCATGTGTTTTGTGAGGGGCTGTCCATTACTGGCACTTGGAAATTCCTCCATTCCTTCACAGTTAAGATTTGTGCATCCTGATTCAATTCATAAAGGGCTTTAAAATGACTTTACTGTTCGGATATAACTTGAGGCATCTGTGGCGTGGAATATAATTATTATATTTTAAGAATATTATGGGTTCTGAGAATCATCACTTATCACTTTCAAAATAAAATAGGTTTTTATTGGGATTTTATAATTTAGCATTGCCACCTATCAGAGAATGTGTAGTTTTAGTTCTGGAGGAAATCTGTGAGATGAGGTCATTGTCCTAATGAGGAAACTGGGGCCTATGTAAGTTGAGTGCCTCTCTAGAAGTCTCAAGGTCAGACAGTGATAGCAATAGAAACACGTCTCTTGGTCACCTGCCAGGTGCCCTTACTACTGTAAAGGGTGCCAGAGGGGTTCTATAACCTCACTTAGTCACTCTGTATTTGCAAAATAACTTTTTCCATTCCTAAAACTTTGAGCTTGAGTCCCAATATATCCCTTAAAAATCATTATTTTCACGCTCTATAAAAACAGTTGTTGAGTTACTAAGTCATGTCCAACTCTTTGCAACCTCTGTCCTCCACTATTTCCTGGAGTTTGCTCAAATTCGTGTTGAGTCAGTGATGACATCCAACCATCTCACCCTCTCTTGCCCTCTTCTCCTCTTGCCCTCAATCTTTCCCAGCATCAGTGTCTTTTCCAATGAGTTGCCTCTTCACACAGGTGGCCAAAGTATTGGAGCTTCAGCAATAGTCTTTCCAATGAATAATAGCAACAGGACTTGGAATCAGTTGGTTCATTTGCTGCAATAAGGTCCAGCAAACCTGTACCCTCTCCAGCAAGCCTACTGTGCACACTGATGCTCAGTAATAGTTTGGCTGCTGCAGAAGTGCTGGTCTCTTCTAGGCCTTTCCTCAGATTCGACACATCAGATACTCATCTCTGTTCTCCAGAATGTACCATGGTTGTTGTGTTCCTTCCTTCTCCTGATTTTGATTTCTTTCCCTTCTCTTTAGCATTTCTTTGTTTTAGGGAGGTGAAAGGAGGCCCTAAGAAGAATAACATTTTTTTAAATGTAGATTTCACAACTCAGGATTCAGCCAGGGCAAGACCAGGGTCGTGAGCAGATTCGTTTTGCCTTCTGGATGAAAGAAGCATCTGGGTCAAAACCCTTTTACCCCCTTTGTTGAATTCACTTTTCTTTGGATATTTTTCTTGGTCCATTTATTTTTCAAGATATCAAAGTGTTTGAGAGCTTTCCCAGACGCTTTTATTTTGGCACATACACTCCCTGCCTCATACATTTTTATATAAGGGGAATCAGTGCTGCATAGGAAGGAGGTTCCTACCTCATTTGTTTTCATTTGTTTTGGTTTCTGTGATGCCTAGCATGCATTTTGTGTATCACTTTTGACTTTTTTGTAAAGAAAATCATGTTCTGTCTGAGTGAAATCGTGAGTAACATTTAGAGACTCAGCAAATAAAATAAATAAGTGAGAGGATTTAAAGGAATATTACTATAGTATTTAGCATATTTGATTTTGTGTCTATGAAGATAGCAGAACTAATCCCATCCATTTCCTTCGTCATAACTAATTAAATCTGTCAGGGACAGGTTATTAATGTTAGAATGCCATGTATGTGGTGCACATATGTGTGTGTATTATACACATTTGCTCGTAGATGTTGGCTGTGGTAAGACCAGATACATCTTAACAGATTGCAGAATCACATAGGTTAGGAGAGAATCTGTGAATACAGAACACAGTTTAATGTCTATTTACTTTTATGTCCTCTCAGTTTTGGCAAGAGAACAGACCTGATTATGTCAACATTCAGCTGTACCTCAGTCAGACAGATGGGATACAGGTATGTGACTGGATGTTATTGTAAATTAAACAAGTCTCTTGAGAACAGATGATTTACTGTAGGGGCTGTGCTGGAAGAAAATTTCTGCAGGTGGTTTGAAGAGACGATTCCCAGAGGAAGCCACTTTTGGAATGTATCCAGCAAACTCACGGCTCATCCTTGAAGTCAACCGTTTTCTGCCTTTCATCTGTCCTCACCTGGGACTGAAGTGGACCTTGGAGCTCATCTCTCTCCTTTTCACTGTCACCTCACCTAGAGATGAGAACACAAGTGAATAGTTTTGTGATTGTGTTCATCGAGGGGCGGTTTTATGTGGCAAGAGAAGATAAGGTCATACACAATTAAGCTTGTTTCTCTTAAAGGGAAACTAAAAAATGAAACATCCATCATGCATTATTTACTTCACTGCTAGACGCTGTATTGAGCATCTCATACATATTATCTCATGTGATTCCAACAGATTCAAGAGGTAAATGATATTGTGATCCCCATATCATAGATGAGGAAACGCTATATAGACAACACTGAAGAGATGGATAGCCATGTAAACCCGGGCGTGAATGTTTTCACAAGTTTTATTGTTGTATTTTCCATCATATATTTTCTGTAATTCTTTTTTTTTTTTTTGCTGAGAAGTCTTGTTTGTGATAAGAATGAACAGGGAGTGGGGACAGATGCCTCACTGACCAGGCAGGTTCAGAGTAATACAACTTTCTTTACCTCCTAGAATTCTTTGAATGCAAAATATGAATGCTTGTCTGTTACTTCAAAACTAATTTACGCCTATTTTTTTAGTCAGATTTCTACCCTACTTGGTACGTAAAAACATTTTATTTTATACTGTCATGAAGCAAATCAGAATCATTATGCCTCATGGTTTTGCAGTGATTAAGATATGAAGCATAAATTACATCTGGTTCTCAGTTTGTCTCTCTGGGACTCGGACACTTCTCTTTCTCACTTGACTCTCTTTACCATCAATTCAGATCTAATACTCTTGTTAATTGCAAACAGCAGTCCATTAGAAGTTGTTTTGATAGATCCCAAATTTGCAGCTCTGCTGTATTAGACTGTCATGTTCAGGATCATTTCCCCAAATTTATGATGATAATTTGCAGTATCTTACTCATGTAATGAGCCAAATATGACAACTTTGCAGTACAAAAATGCTTCAACAAAGCTTATGTGTTGTGCCCTCTTTGAGATGAGGCAATTAGAATGCATTCTTTAATGCTGCAGTTGCTATGAAGCAACTGACTGAAGTCGAGGAAAGTCAGTCTAGGAAAGTCAGTCATTTGTACTAATGGTTTTCAAGAAGATAATGGATTTTAAAGGGAAAGAGGGAGGAAATGGTGCTTCTAAATGATTATACTTAATAGGTTGCCATTTGACACTTACATTCTTTATGTCACAGCAATTTGGTAGGAAGCCAAAGAACCAGGAAAGATGATGTTATAGAAATGAATTATTTGCCCAGTTCTGTGTCATATAAAGCATAGTGCTTTCTTTTTGGCAGAAGATAATTGGAGAAAAATATCAAGCACTGAATTCAAGACTTTTTATTGGACGTCCGCGGTGGAAACTTCTGTTTGATGAAATAGCAAAATGTAACAGAGGGTAAGGACTTTCCTCAAAAAATTTGACATGTGGCTAATGATCAAATTAAAATATTAAAGATTACTTACTAATCGGTTTGAAAATTACAGAGTCACTTAAATACTCAACTATCACTACTGAAGATGGAAGCAAAGCAAGAACCACCTCAAGTATCTGTAATGCTAGTAATTAAAATTTGGCTTAAAAACAGTCTATAAAGTATTTATGAACCAAACTGTCATACCTACTTTTAAATTTGCATAGATCCCATAGCACAATTTAGGTCATCACTGGGAAAGTTTTTGTAAATCACATTAGCAAACAAGGGAGCTCTTCAAATAGTTTTGATGCATTTAAAAATTAGATTTTCGGTATATTTTTACCAGAATGAATACATTTTTTAAAAAACTTAGTTTTTAAAACTCTTAGAGATTTTAATATTTCTCTAAATCAGAAATATTTCCAAACATATTTTTTCTTGTAAGCTATAATTCTATAAAAAAATCTTAGAGTTACGGGCTATCTGTTTATGATCTGAAGAGATTACAGTTGAAAGAAAGCATTCATTTTGGGGTATAGACTAGGGACCCTGTTTGGTAATCTGTAAATTACCATCAGATCAGATCAGTCACTCAGTCGTGTCTGACTCTTTGTGACCCCATGAATCACAGCACGCCAGGCCTCCCTGTCCATCACCAACTCCCGGAGTTCACTCAGACTTACGTCCGTCGAGTCAGTGATGCCATCCAGCCATCTCATCCTCTGTCGTCCCCTTATCCTCCTGCCCCCAATCCCTTCCAGCATCAGAGTCTTTTCCAATGAGTCAACTCTTCAAATGAGGTGGCCAAAGTACTGGAGTTTCAGCTTTAGCATCGTTCCTTCCAAAGAAATCTCCTTCAGAATGGACCGGTTGGATCTCCTTGCAGTGCAAGGGACTCTCAAGAGTCTTCTCCAACACCACAGTTCAAAAGCATCAATTCTTCAGCGCTCAGCCTTCTTCACAGTCCAACTCTCACATCCATACATGACCACAGGAAAAACCATAGCCTTGACTAGATGAACCTTTTTTGGCAAGTAATGTCTCTGCTTTTCTATATGCTATCTAGGTTGGTCATAACTTTCCTCCCAAGGAGTAAGCGTCTCTTAATTTCATGGCTGCAGTCACCATCTGCAGTGATTTTGGAGCCCAGAAAAATAAAGTCTGACACTGTTTCCACTGTTTCCCCATCTATTTCTCATGAAGTGATGGGACCGGATGCCATGATCTTCGTTTTCTGAATGTTGAGCTTTAAGCCAACTTTTTCACTCTCCACTTTAACTTTCATCAAGAGGCTTTTTTGTTCATCTTCACTTTCTGCCATAAGGGTGGTGTCATCTGCATATCTGAGGTTATTGATATTTCTCAAGGTAATCTTGATTCCAGCTTCTGTTTTTTCCAGTCCA
>NW_011494817.1:2226492-2226707 GCF_000754665.1 Bison bison bison | reverse complement strand
CCATGAATCACAGCACGCCAGGCCTCCCTGTCCATCACCAACTCCCGGAGTTCACTCAGACTTACGTCCGTCGAGTCAGTGATGCCATCCAGCCATCTCATCCTCTGTCGTCCCCTTATCCTCCTGCCCCCAATCCCTTCCAGCATCAGAGTCTTTTCCAATGAGTCAACTCTTCGCATGAGGTGGCCAAAGTACTGGAGTTTCAGCTTTAGCAT
>NW_011494817.1:2179130-2226392 GCF_000754665.1 Bison bison bison | reverse complement strand
TCTGCATATCTGAGGTTATTGATATTTCTCAAGGTAATCTTGATTCCAGCTTCTGTTTTTTCCAGTCCAGTGTTTCTCATGATGTACAGGGCAATGATCTATACAAATTCTAAAAGCATTTTGAAAACCATATACACATTCACACATTTTAAAGTTGGCATTGAAAAAGTTTTATCAGAACTTTAAATAGTTCCAAAGGCTGCAATTTCTAACATATTGCAGATATTGACATTTTAAAATTAATAAAACTTTTAACATATCTGCTGGAATCTAAATATCATAGTTTCTCTATACCAACCTCATATATTTGTGCCTTTTGTAACTTTCATGGTCAGTTAGAAATTTTATATCACTCTTTTGTCTACTGGAACTAAAACTTCTATCCTGTCTAACCTGCAGAATTTTACCAAATTCAGTATAATTTTGCACTTTAACGAATCGTACTTTTACTGGCAAGCTAAACATACTTATGCAATAAGAATGTATATAAATTGAAGATTTAATTTTTAAAATTTCCTGTGACTCTAAGGAATCAGTGATCATTTTTTTATAATTATTAATATATAGTTGATTAATTCATAATTTTAAAGGTATATTTGATAAATATAAAAGGATATTTGATTTTAATTGAATGAGGCAGCCTGTTAGATGACAAGTTTTTTTTTTTAAACTACAGTTTACAAATTTATGGATGAATATAATGTATTGAAATAATCTCTGATTCATCATGGTGTTTTGGCGACACCTTCAGAGACTTTGTTTTAGGAATCATGGTTTGAAACCCCTTAAGCAAAATCTAAAAAGGAAAACAGTGACCCATGTAATTCAGACTGCATCCGTGTTTGAAAGCACTTCTACATTTCCTTCCCTTTGTGAAATAACTGTGGGTTAAAGATGAAAGCAAAGATGGTCTTGATAAAGGACAGAAATGGTATGGGCCTAAGAGAAGCAGAAGATATTAAGAAGAGGTGTCAAGAATACACAGAACTGTACAAAAAAGATCTTCATGACCCAGATAATCACGATGGTGTGATCACTGACCTAGAGCCAGACATCTTGGGATGTGAAGTCAAGTGGGCCTTAGAAAGCATCACTACGAACAAAGCTAGTGGAGGTGATGGAATTCCAGTTGAGCTATTTCAAATCCTGACAGATGATGCTGTGAAAGTGCTGCACTCAATATGCCAGCAAATTTGGAAAACTCAGCAGTGGCCACAGGACAGGGGTCAGTTTTCATTCCAATCCCAAAGAAAGGCAATGCCAAAGAATGCTCAAACTACCACACAATTGCACTCATCTCACATGCTAGTAAAGTAATGCTCAAAATTCTCCTAGCCAGGCTTCAGCAACACGTGAACTGTGAACTTCCAGATGTTCAAGCTGGTTTTAGAAAAGGCAGAGGAACCAGAGAAAAAATGGCCAACATCTGCTGGATCATTGAAAAAGCAAGAGAGTTCCAGAAAAACATCTATTTCTGCTTTTGACTATGCCAAAGCCTTTGACTGTGTGGATCACAATAAACTGTGGAAAATTCTGAAAGAGATGGGAATACCAGACCACCTGATCTGCCTCTTGAGAAATCTGTATGCAGGTCAGGAAGCAACAGTTAGAACTGGACATGGAGTAACAGAATGGTTCCAAATAGGCAAAGGAGTACGTCAAGGCTGTATATTGTCACCCTGTTTATTTAACTTCTATGCAGAGTACATCATGAGAAACGCTGGAGTGGAAGAAGCACAAGCTGGAATCAAGATTTCCGGGAGAAATGTCAATAACCTCAGATATGCAGATGACACCACCCTTATGGCAGAAAGTGAAGAGGAACTGAAAAGCCTCTTGATGAAAGTGAAAGTGGAGAGTGAAAAAGTTGGCTTAAAGCTCAACATTCAGAAAACGAAGATCATGGCATCTGGTCCCATGACTTCATGGGAAATAGATGGGGAAACACTGGAAACAGTGTCAGATTTTTTCTGGGGGGTTTCCAAAATCACTGCAGATGGTGACTGCAGCCATGAAATTAAAAGATGCTTACTCCATGGAAGAAAAGTTATGACCAACCTAGATAGCATATTGAAAATCAGAGACATTACTTTGCCAACTAAGGTCCATCTAGTCAAGGCTATGGTTTTTCCAGTGATCATGTGTGGATGTGAGAGTTGGACTGTGAAGGAGGCTGAGTGCTGAAGAATTGATGCTTTTGAACTGTGGTGTTGGAGAAGACTCTTGAGAGTCCCTTGGACTGCAAGGAGATCCAACCAGTCCATTCTGAAGGAGATCAGCCCTGGGATTTCTTTGGAAGGAATGATACTAAAGCTGAAACTCCAGTACTTTGGCCACCTCATTTGAAGAGTTGACTCATTGGAAAAGACTCTGATGCTGGGAGGGATTGGGGGCGGGAGGAGAAGGGGGCGACAGAAGATGAGATGGCTGGATGGCATCGCTGACTCGATGAACATGAGTCTGAGTGAACTCTGGGTGTTGGTGATGAACAGGGAGGCCTGGCGTGCTGCGATTCATGGAGTCGCAAAGAGACAGATACGGTGAGCGACTGAACTGAACTGAACTGAATGATGAAAGCATTTTTAGAAAGCAGAGGTCCTTTGTAATACACAGGGTTCTAGTTAAAGGTGAAGTATCGGATAAAGAAAAAAGTCAACTCATTTTGGTAATATTCTTTCCATTCTTTCCTCAAAATCACTCACCTTAGATGAGGTAATCTTCTCATACTCACCTGAGTCTTCCCATGTACCACAGACTCCTTCCCTAATGACATTTCAGTTCAGTTCACTTTAATTGCTTAGTCGTGTCCAACTCTTTGCTGCCCAATGGACTGCAGCATACCAAGCTTCCCTGTCCATCACCAACTCCCAGAGATTGCTTAAACTCATGTCTACTGAGTTGGTGATGCCATCCAACCATCTCATTCTCTGTCATCCCCTTCTCCTCCTGCCTTCAATCTTTCCCAGCAGCAGGGTCTTTTCCAATGAGTCAGCTCTTCGCATCAGGTGGCCAAAGTACTGGAGTTGCAGCTTCAGCATCAGTCCTTCCAATGAATATTCAGGACTGATTTCCTTTACAACTGATTGCTTTGATCTCCTTGCTGTCCAAGGGACTCTCAAGAGTCTTCTCCAACACCACAGTTGAAAAGCAGCAATTCTTTGGTGCTCAGCTTTCTTTATGGTCCAACTCTCACATGCATACATGACTACTGGAAAAA
Source organism: Bison bison bison (assembly GCF_000754665.1). Lineage (NCBI taxonomy): Eukaryota > Metazoa > Chordata > Mammalia > Artiodactyla > Bovidae > Bison > Bison bison. Next base: position 2,223,175 of record NW_011494817.1, on the reverse strand, counting down.
CCATAACTTTGATTAGACGGGCCTTGTCAGCAAAGTGTTGTCTCTGCTTTTTAATATTCTGTCTAGGTTGGTCATAGGTTTGCTTTCAAGGAGCAAGCGTCTTTTAATTTCATGGCTGCAGTCACCATCTGCAGTGATTTTGGAACCCAAGAAAAGAAAGTCTGTCACTGTTTCCATTGTTTCCCCATCTATTTGCCATGAAGAGATGGGACTAGATGCCATGATCTTTGTTTTTTAGAATGTTGAGTTTTAAGCCAGGTCTTTCACTCTCCTCTTTCACTTTAATCCAGATGCTTTTTAGGTCCTCTTGGCTTTCTGCCATAAGGGTGGTGTCATCTGCATATCTGAGGTTATTGATATTTCCCCCAGCAATCTTGATTCCAGCTCATGCTTCATCCAGCCCGGCATTTCAAAAGATGTACTGTGCACTCCAGTACTCTTGCCTAGAAAATCCCATGGATGGAGAAGCCTGCTAGTCTGCAGTCCATGGGGTCGCAAAGAGTTGGACATGACTGAATGGCTTCACTTTCACTTTTCATTTTCACGCATTGTAAAAAGGAAATGGTAACCCACTACGGTATTCTCCCCTAGAGAATCCCAGGGACGGGGAAGCCTGGCGGGCTGCCATCTATGGGGTCGCACAGAGTCGGACACAACTGAAGTGACTTAGCAGCAGCAGCAGCAGCAGCACTCTGCCTATAAGTTAAATAAGCAGGGTGACAATATACAGCCTTAATGTACACCTTCAGACAAGCATTCCTTTATTTTCATAGTCTAGTGCTGAAAACCTGGATAGTTTGTTTCCTTGTTTTGCTCGTTCAGCTCAAATCTAAAACCAAACCCCAAAACAGTAGAGGGTGATTTGCAAGAAATTACACTGGGATTTTTGGTTTCTTTGGTTAGTTGTGCAGAGTTCTGCTTTGTTATGCTATTCATATTGCAAGGGATTTTGTATGTTTGTTCCTTTGTTTGTTCCTTTTCTTAAAAAAACAAAGCTGGTTTGAGAAGAGCAAGTGTGTACCACGTACTGTTGATGCAACAGTATTAATGCAACACTTTAACTTTGTGTTTTTGCTTGGGACAGGCACTTAAAATGCATTATTTTTTGAAAGATTTTTGTGTAGCATTACTAGGACAAGAATGGATCAACATCTTAAGGGCTCATTAACTGGAAAAAGGCACTATTTAAATAGAAGTCTGCATTTTAGATGTAAAATTTTGGTTTAATTCATTGACATGAATTCCTGAGAGAATATAAAGAAGTAAAAATAGAGAAGAGAGGCATAGAAATTTGCACAAATGTTTGAGAGTGGTCTCTTCCTTGTATGTCTTTCTAAAAATAATTTATTACACCTGAGATTCAGTTTCCTATTGTTTATAATAAATATGTATGTCATTTCTTAACTTAGTTGCATGTACACATCATGCAAAGGGGGAGATAAATAATTAACTTTATGTGAGCTTTGGAGTAGAGAAAACTCTTCTGTGATTGGATGAAATGTCTGAGATGTATCTATATTTTACTACTTAATGGTATTTTGAAAATAAAACAAATTAAGTGTACCTAGGTTTGGTCTCTGACATTTGCTCCTGTGTCCCTGAGTCATGTCACTCAAACTTTCTGAATCTGTAATACAAGGAGTGAATAATCTCTAGGAGTAAATAAACTTTCATTATATGAGATCATACGCTTTAATAATGCATGGAAAAACAAGTGTTGATACGATAGGAAAATATTCACAAATATATTGAACACTTATGGAACTAGTTGCCAACATCTGTCCCCAAACAACATTGTCTGCTGGCAGCTAAGTTTGTCTCTACTCATCTCTACAAAGTTTTTGTAGGCAAATCTCTAGATGGTTGTTGGATTGCAGTAACCTATTGAAAATTTGTGCAAATGAATTACAAAGATGAGTTGTAGATCTTGAAAAGGTGTAGGATGTCACTGTTAGTGAAAGTGACATGGGAAAACCCTCCAAATAACACAAAGATCTCCTAGAGTTAAATACTTAACAATTGGATGACAAAATTTTTTAAAAAATCATATATGGTGCTTTAAAAATAATGTTTCTGTTGTGAAGTATTTAAGATAAGCCTTTAGGAAATCTGCAAAATTTGAAAATCTAAATCTACATTTGCCTATGAAAGCCAAGAAAGCAAATGGTATCTTCTCATCATAATGCGGTGTTGACAGAGACTATATACAAATTGTATACAAACAGAGACTGTCAAAAATGAGACAAAATGTCTTATTCCCTTTTCATCTTAATGACAACTATACTATTACTGTTTTTTTGATGATTATATTTTTTCGGTAGTACAGTTTTATTCATTTTAAGTAAGCCATTGTGTCTAGCCCTGGTTTTAATGGTAACCTACATTTTACCAATGTAATAATTTATTTTCATACTTTTTTTTTTATTATTTTCTTTCTTCTGCTCCTTTGGGCTTAATTAGCTCTTCTTTTACTAGTCACTTTAAGATGGAACCATAGCTCACTGATTTAGATCTTTGTCTTTTTATAATAAAAATGTTTAGTACTATAAATTTCCCTCTAAACATCACTGTAGCTACATACCACAAATTTTGATGTGTCTTATTTTTATCTTTACATACATCAAAATTTTTCTAAATTTTTCATGTGATTTCATTCTATCCCGCTGGTTATTTATTTTTAAAACCTGCATTTGTTTGTTCATTTTCGGCTGTGTGTGGGCTTTTCTCCAGTAGTCGTGTGTGGGTTTCTCTTTGCGGTGGCTTCTCTTGTAAGCATGGGCTCTAGCGTGCTCAGGCTTCGGTCATTTCAACATGTAAGCTCAGTAGTTCTGGCTCTGGATTAAAATATTGTTCATTTGTCCAGCTTTATTGAGAAATAATTGACATACAGTTGTGTACAGTGTAACAATTGGATATCTATCTGTTGCAAAATGACTACCAAAATAAAGTTAGTTAACATATCACCTCACATAATGACAAAGTTTGTGTGGCGAGAACTTGTAAGATCTACTATCTTCCTAGCTTTCAAACATACAGTGTAGTATTACTAACTATAGTCACCATGCTGTCCCTTACATCTAGAACCTACTCCTCTTGTAGCGATAAGTTTGTAACCCTTTGTCTGTCTTCAGTCACCCCGACCTCCCCTACCTGCCCCTGGCAACCTCCAACTCACTTTCTATCAGTTTGGGGTTTTTAGATTCCACAGATGAGTGAGATCATACAGTATTTGTCTTTCTTTGTCTGATTTATTTTACTCATCATGATGCCCTCAAGTTTCATCCATACTGTTGCAAATAGTAAGATTTTCTTATTTTTTATAGCTGAATTTTATTTCGGTGTGTGTGTGTATCGCCTCACATCACAGTTTTCTTTGCCCACTCATCCATCTGTGGACACTAAGGTTGTCTCCGTGTCTTGACTGTTCTAGATAATACTGCCATAAACATAGGGATGCAGATAACACTTCAATGCAAGTGATTTCCTTTTCTATGAATATATGCACAGTAGAGGGATTGTTGTATCATATGACAGTTTTATTTTTAATTTTTTTTGAGAAACCGCCAAACGATTTTCCATATGGGTTATATCAATTTACATTCTCAGAAGTGTACAAAGATTTCCTTTTCTCCACATCCAGGCCAACATTTGCCTTTTGTAAAAATGTCTATTCAGTTCTTCTACCTATTTTTTAATTGTGTTATTTGTTTTTTGACATTTTATGAGCTGTTAATATATTTTAAATATTGACCTTTTATCAGTCACATCATTTGCAGTCATTTTCTCCCATTCAGTAGGCTGTCTTTTCATTTTGTCAACGGTATCCTTTGATGGGCAGGAGCATGTAACTTTATATGGCCCCATTTATTTTTTTAATTAATTAATTTCTTTTGATTGTAGAGTAATTACTTTACAATATTGTAGTGGTTTTTGCCATACATTGACATGAATCAGCCATCGCTGTACAAGTGTCCCCCGTCCCGAACCCTCCACGCACCTCCCTCCCCATCCCACCCCTCAGGGTCCCAGTGCACCAGCCCTGCTGTCTCCTGCATGGAACCTGACCTGGCGATCTGTTTCACCTATGGTAACATACGTGTTTCAATGGTATTCTCTCAAATCATCCCACCCTCGCCTTCTCCCACAGTGTCCAAAAGCCTGTTCTTTACATCTGTGTCTCTTTTGCTGTCTTGCATATAGGGTCATCATTACCGTCTTTCTAAATTGCATATATATGCGTTAATATACTGTATTTGGTGTTTTCCTTTCTGACTTACTTCAGTCTGTGTAATAGGCTCCAGTTTCATCCATCTCATTAGCACTGATTCAAATGCATTCTTTTTAATAGCTGAGTAATAGTCCATTGTGTATCTGTACCACAGCTTTCTTATCCATTCTTCTGCCAGTGGACATCTAGGTTGCTTCCATGTCCTAGCTTTTGTAAACAGTGCTGCAGTGAATATTGGGGTACACGTGTCTCTTTCCCTTCTGGTTTCCTCAGTGTGTATGCCCAGCAGTGGGATTGCTGGGTCATAAGGCAGTTCTATTTCCAGTTTTTTAAGGAATCTCCACACTGTTCTCCATAGTGGCTGTACTAGTTTCCATTCCCACCAACAGTGTAAGAGGGTTCCCTTTTCTCCACACCCTCTCCAGCATTTATTTTTTGTAGACTTTTTGATAGCAGCCATTCTGACCGGCGTGAGATGGTACCTCATTGTGGATTTGATTTGCATTTCTCTGATAATGAGTGACGTTGAAGATCTTTTCATGTGTTTGTTAGTATATGGCCCCATTTATTTTTACTCTTGTTTCCTTTGCCTTAGGATACAGATCCAAAAACATGTTCAGTTCAGTTCAGTCACTCAGGCGTGTCCGACTCTTTGCGACCCCATGAATCACAGCATGCCAGGCCTCCCTGTCCATCACCAACTCCCAGAGTTCACTCAGACTCACGTGCAAAAACATGTTACTGTGATTTATATCAAAGAATGTACTGAGTATTTTTTCTAGGAGTTTTATGGTTTCCAGTCTTATATTTAGGTCTTTCATCTGAGATGATTTTTGTGTGTGGTTTGAGAAGTGGCTCTAATTTCATTCTTTTTACATGTAACTGAACAGTTTTCCAAACACCACAAACAAATTCAGCAATACATTAAAAGGAGTATACCCCATCACCAAGTGGGATTTATTTGAGAGATACAAGTATGGTTTAATAACTTTATATCTTGTATGGTTGGTATATCATAAACCAACATGAAACTACATTAAAAAATTGAAGAATAAAAATCATATCATCTCGATAGATGCAGAAAAACCTTTTGACAAAATTCAGCATCATTCAGTGAATTCAGTAGCATTCAACATACTCTTCAAAAGATAAAATCTCTTCAGTGGATAAAGAGGGAACATAATTTAACATACTAACCCTGTATGATAAGCCTGCAGCTAATATCTTACTCAGTGGTGAAAAGCTAAAAGCATTTCCTCTTATTGGATTATGATTATTATTATTTATTTTTGCTAGTAAATTATATGAATTTCTTCTATATTTTATATATTTCAGACATGTAGTTTGTAAATATGTTCTCCCATTCCCTACCTTGCCTTTTTATTTTGTTGGTCATTTGTTTTACTGTGCAGAAGCTTTTTAATTTAATGTTGTCCCGCTTGTTTATTTTTGGCTTTGTTGCTTGTATTTTTGTTGTCAGTTTCACCAGAAATTATTTGGTATCAGAAATTATTGCCAATACCCCTGTCAATGAGTTTTTCCCCTGTGTTCCTTCAAACATCTAATAGTTTAAGGTCTTGATGAAAGTGAAAGAAGAGAGTGAAAAACTTGGCTTAAAACTCAACATTCAGAAAACTAAGATCATGGCATCCGGTCCCATCACTTAATGGCAAATAGATGGGGAAACAATGGAAACAGTGAGAGCCTTTATTTTGGGGTGCTCCAGAATCACTGCAGATGGTGACTGCAGCCATGAAATTAAAAGACACATGTTCCTTGAAAGAAAAGCTATGACCAACCTAAACAGTATATTAAAAAGCAGAGACATCACTTTGCCAACAAAGGTCCATCTAGTCAAAGCTATGGTTTTTCCAGTAGTCATGTATGGATGTGAAAGTTCGACTATAAAGAAAGCTGAGCACCAAAGAATTGATACTTTTGAACTGTGGTGTTGGAGAAGACTCTTGAGAGTCCCTTGGACTGCAAGGAGATCCAACCTGTCAATCCTAAAGGAAATCAGTCCTGAATATTCATTGGAAGGACTGATGCTGAGGTTGAAACTCCAATACTTTGGCCACCTGGTCAGCTCCAAAGAGCTGACTCATTGGTAAAGACCCTGATGCTGGGAAAGATTAAAGGCAGGAGGACAAGGGAACGACAGAGGATGAGATGCTTGGATGGCATCACCAACACGATGGACCTGAGTTTGTGTAGGCTCCGGGAGTTGGTGATGGACAGGGAGGCCTGGCGTGCTGCAGTCCATGGGGTTGGAGAGTCGGACACGACTGAGTGATTGAACTGAAGGTCCTGGAGTCAAGTCTTTAATTTCTTGAGAGTTAACTTTTGGGGTAGTATGAAATAGGGTGCAATTCCATTCTTTTACATGTGAGTTTCCAGTCTTCCCAACACTGTGTATTGAAGAGACTGTCTTTTCCTCTTTGAGTATTCTGGCTTCCATGAATTGAGTTATAGTCAGGGCTTCCCAGGTAGCTCAGCTGGTAAAGAATCCACCTGCAGTGCAGGAGACCCTGCTTCAATTCCTAGGTTGGGAAGATCCCCTGGAGAAGGGCATGGCTACCCATTCCAGTATTCTGGCCTGGAGAATTCCATGGACTGTATGGGGTTGCAAAGAGTGGGACATGAGTGAGCAACTTTGACTTTCCAGCAGTTTACCTTTGCTTTCTATTTATCTCATTTGTTCTTTCCTCCTTTCTTTACTTTCTTTTCAATTTAGTACTTTTTTATGATTCCATTTTTTTCTCCTGTAGTGGCACACTAGCCTTACTTCTCTGTTTGACTTTAGTTACTTTCCTAAGGAATTTTTTCCCAAGTTGTAATCCTTGAACAACATACCTTGGAAACTTGTTGGAAAAACAAATTATTAAAGATCCAAGATCTGCTGAATCAGAGCATCTAGGAATAGGGCCTTGCTATCTGTGGTCTGTGAATTATCTTAGGTGATGCTAATGAAGTTGATATTGGAGAAGCATTTCTATAGCTTTATATTGTATAACATTAGCTTATCATAGTGTATTTCAAACAATATTATCCCACCTCATGCACTTCCATCCCTCTACATCTCTTTGGCTTTTGTTCTTATTCATCTTTTTCTACATGTACTATAAACGCCATAATTCATTACTACTTTTGTTTTAAATATCAATTATATTTTAAAGAGATTAAAAATTAGACAAAATATTCAGTATACTTATTTACAGATTCACCATTTATGGTGTCCTTCATAGCTTTGGGTAGATTTACATTTCTTTTTTTTCTAGCTGCATACAAATTGTTTTATTTCATAATATATTTACTCTAAAATGTCATACCTACAATGGTTTTTGATTACATTTCAGTTTTTAAATTTATTTTTATTGGAGTGTAGTTGATTTACAATCTTGTGTTTCTTTCTGCTATAGATTTACATTTCTATATGATTTCTGATGAATTCCATTTATATACCTTAAAGGGCTAATTCACTGGTGATAAATTCCCTTACCTTCTGTTAGAAAAGTTTGTATGTCTTTAATCTTGAAAATTACAATATTTTTGTTTGGTATAGAATTTGCTTGAGATAGAATAGTTGACCTTATTTGGTCTTTTAGCACTTTGAAGATTTCACTTCATTGCCTCTGACTTAACACAGTTTGTGACAAGAAGTCTATCCTTCATCTCCTTCACCTTCTACTTATTATTTGTAAATGTGTCTCCACCCCTACCTCTGCCAGCTGCTTTCATGTTGTTCTCTTGGTAACTGATTTTCAGAGTTTCATTTGTTGCCTATAATGTTGTGTGTATGTGGATATCCTCCTTCAGTTCAGTTCAGTTCAGTCACTCAGTCGTGTCCGACTTTTTGTGACCCCATGAATCCCAGCACGCCAGGCCTCCCTGTCCATCACCAACTCCCGGAGTTCACTCAGACTCACGTCCATCGAGTCAGTGATGCCATCCAGCCATCTCATCCTCTGTCGTCCCCTTCTCCTCCTGCCCCCAATCCCTCCCAGCATCAGAGTCTTTTCCAATGACTCAACTCTTCGCATGAGGTGGCCAGAGTACTGGAGTTTCAGCTTTAGCATCAGTCTTTCCAAAGAACCCCCAGGACTGATCTTTAGAATGGGCTGGTTGGATCTCCTTGCAGTCCAAGGGACTCTCAAGAGTCTTCTCCAACACCACAGTTCAAAAGCACCAATTCTTCAGCGCTCAGTCTTCTTCACAGTCCAACTCTCACATCCATACATGACCACAGGGAAAACCATAGCCTTGACTAGACGGACCTTTGTTGGCAAAGTAATGTCTCTCCTTAGGGTTCATTAGATCATTGGATTTGTTTGTTTTATCAAATTTGCAAAAATGTTGGCAATTATTTCTTCATTTTTTCTTTCCTTTCTGTCTTACTTGTCTTGAGACTCTGATAACATATGAAAGATTGCCTGCTATTGTCCCTTTTGACCTTGAGGCTCCATGTACTTTTCTGCTCATTTTTGTTCTTTCTGTGCATCCATTTGGATAGATTCTGCTGCTATATCTTCAGGTTTGCTTATCTTTTCTTCTTCAGTGCATATTCTTCTGTTAACCCATTAGGTAACCCATAGTATATTTATCATTTTAAATTTACATTTTCTCTCTAGAATTTCCATTTAGGCCTTTAAAAAATCTTTTTCCTTTCTCATCAAGCTGATGCTTAACCTTAAACATATGAAGCATGTTTCTCATCACTGTTTCAATGACCATATCTGGTAATTCCATCATTTCTGTCATTTTTGTCCTGATCATTTTTGACTGATCTTTTCTTCTTTATTAGTTTGCTAGGCCTTCCATAGTAAAATTCCACAGGGTTGATGGATTAAATAAGTTTACGTTCTCACCATTCTGGGAACTGAAATTTAAGGTAATAGCAGGAAACAGTGACAGACTTTATTTTGGGGGGCTCCAAAATCACTGCAGATGGTTCCTGCAGACAAGAAATTAAAAGACACTTGCTCCTTGAAAGAAAAGCTGTGAGAAACATAGCGTATTAAAAAACAGAGACATTGCTTTGCCAACAAAGGTCCGTGTAGTCAAAGCTATGGTTTTTCCAGTAGTCATGTATGGATGTGAGAGCTGGACCATAAAGAAGGCTGAACACCAAAGAATTGCTGCTTTTGAATTGTGGTGTTGGAGAAGACTCTTGAGGGTCCCTTGGACTGCAAGGAGATCCAACCAGTCAATTGTAAAGGAAATCAGGCCTGAATGTTCATTGGAAGGACTGATGCTGAAGCTGAAGCTTCAATACTTTGGCCTCCCAATGCGAAGAGCTGACTCGTTGGAAAAGACCCTGATGCTGGGAAAGATTGAAGGCAGAAGGAGAAGGGGACGATGGAGGATGACATGGTTTGATGGCATCATTGACTCAATGGACATGAGTTTCGGCAGGCTCCAGGAGATGGTGAGGGACAGGGAGGCCTGGCGTGCTGCAGTACGTAGAATCCCAAAGAGTCAGACGTGACTAAGCAACTGAACAACAAAAACAAGGGTTGATTTCCTCTGAGACCCTCCTTGCATTGCAGAGGACCACCCTCCTGCTGTCTCTTCACATGGTCATTCTTTTATCTGTGTATGTGCATCTCTAGTGTATCTTTAATGCCTTCTCTCATAAGGACCCTACTCAGATTGCAATAAGGTTCACCCTAATAACATCATTCTAGCTTAATTATGTCTTTAAAGGCCCTACATCCCAATATAGCCACACTCTGTACTCTGTCTGGGTACTGAAGGTTAGAGTTTCAATCTGTGAATTTGGGGGAGGGGCAAGATTCAACCCCTAACACTTAGTTACAATTCATAATTTCTTGTTACATACATTTCTGGTAATTTTTTGATTTGGGAGGAATGACTCACAAACTGGAATCAGGATTGCAGGGAGAAATATCAACAACCTCAGATATGCAGATGATATCACTCTAATGGCAGACAGCAAAGAGGAGCTAAACAGCCTCTTGATGAGTGTGAAAGAGGAGAGTGAAAGAGCTGGATAAAACTCAACATTCAAAAAATGAAGATCATGGCCTCCAGTCCCATCCCTTAATGGCAAATAGGTGGGGGAAAACTAGACAATAACAGATTTTATTTTCTTGAGCTCCAGAATCACCACAGTTGGTGACTGCAGCCAAGAAATTAAAAGACATTTGCTCCTTAGAAGAAAAGCAATGGCAAGCCTAAACTGTGTATTAAAAAGCAGAGACATTACTTTGCCTACAAAGGTCTGTACAGTCAAAGCTATGTTTTTTCCAGTAGTCATGTATGGATGTGAGATCTGAATAATAAAAATAGCTGAGCACTGAAGAATTTATGCTCAAACTGTGATGCTGGAGAAGACTCTTGAGAGTCCCTTGACTAGCAAGGAATCAAACCACTCAGTCCTAAAGGAAACCAACCCTAAATAGTCATTGGAAGGACTTGCTGAAGTTGAAGCTCCAAAACTTTGGCCACATGATGCGAAGAGCCAGCTCACTGGAAAAGACATTGATGCTAGGAAAGATTGAGGCAAAGAGAAGGGGGCAACAGTGGATGAGATGGTTTGATGTCATTACTGACTCAATGGACATGAGTTTGAACAAACTCTGTGAGATAGTGAAGGACAGGGAAGCCTGGTATGCTGCAGTTAATGGGGTCACAAAGAGCAGGACACAAGTGAGTGACTCAACAACAACAATTTTGTACTTTTAGATGTCTAATGCCAAAATTTATTTATTCTTTTCAATACTGTTGCACTTGTTTCTGGCATACAGTTTTGTTACTTGGCTTTAGTTTGATCTTTCCAGAGCTGGCTTTTAAGCTATGTTAGTAATGTCAGGAAGATCCCCTGGAGGAGGAAATGGCAACCCACTCCAGTACTCTTGCCTGGTAAATCCAATGGACAGAGGAGCATCGTGGACTACAGTCCACCGGGTTGCAGAGTTGGATGCAACTGAGCACACTTGCACACACAGTATGAGGCCAGAGTGCCCTGCAGTCTAAGGCTGAAAGTAAGGTGAGTAGGTGAAGTCACTCAGTCATGGACTGTAGCCTACCAGGCTGCTCCGTCCATGGGATTCTCCAGGCAAGAACATTGCAATGGCTTGCCATTTCCTTCTGCAGGGGATCTTCCCAACCCAGGGATCAAACCCAAGTCTCCCACATTGCAGGCAGACAGTTTACCCTCTGAGCCACCAGGGAAGCCCAGTCTAAGGCTAATTTTAGCAAATCCTGCCTACCCTTTGCAAATAAGGTAATACCTTTTAAAGTCTCCTATCCATTGCCAATATATTATATGTAGGTATTTCCATTTTAGCTTGTGGTAATATGAATTGTTGATAACCTTATATAAACTCAGAATTTTTTGGCCGGCTTCTTCCTAGTAGTTCTTTGCCCAGCTTCACAAGGAGATTAGCACTCAGCCAAAGACTTCAAGATACTTCCCTGCAGATCTCCAGAGCTTCTTTCTTTTGATGTCACCTCACTTTCCGTATAGCTGCTTTAGTCTTCATGAACTCCATTCCTTTCTCTTTAACTCAGTAAGACCACCAGTCTCTGCATGGGTTTCCCTCTTATGAGCTTCAGCTTCTTTTTTAAATCATTTGTTACATTATTTTTAATTTTTTTTAATTGGAGGATAATTGCTTTACAATGTTGTGGTGGTATCTGCTGTACATCAGTGCAAATCAGTCACAATTATGTATATATCCTCTCCCTCTTGAGCTCCCTGCCTTCCACCCCTCTTGTGCTTCATCTTTTAAATCACCTTCAGGCAACAAGTAGAGACAATTTTTGTGCTCACCTTATTTTTTTCATTTTTCTTAGGGATGAACAGTTCTGTGCTGCCTGTTGGCCCGTATCTAGAAATAATAGTTTTATATATTCTTTGTTTTGTCCTATTTTTTAAATGGAAGAGGGTAAATCTAGTCCCTATTACTCCATCATGGGTGCAAGTAGAAATTTATTTTGTGGTTCTTTGTTTCATTTTTCAAGGTTAAAAGTTTTCAATAAGCCTATATTTTCAGTATTTATTATAAATTTAGGTACCCATTTAAATGGATTATTTTTCTGTTCAGCAACAATTATTCTCAGATAATGAATACATACTGTATTTGTCCAAGCTGTGATTAGAATCATTAATCATTCTGATATCTTAGGAAGAATTCAATACAGATCAACAAACTTTGAAGAAAATCAATGTGAAATAGTAGTCATTTCATAGAATGTATTTATTCTATTTGTTAGGAATATGTATAATTTGTCTACTGAAATATTGGTGAATAATAAAACCTGCTTGGCATTTGTTACAATTATTGTGGAACATAAATAAAAGAAAACGTATCCAGATTAATATTCTTTTTGTTTTAATGTGGACATAAATTAGTCACTTAAAATTATTCTTCCAAATGGGTAATAGCTTCCTTGTCTTTTGTCTTATTCACCACGTCTGGTAAAAATCCATGAGATCTTTAGAGAAGAAAATTGTCTGCAAAGCATCAAGTATGAGAAGAACTGATATGGTCCAGGGTGGATGGGAATCTGTTCATATGTCACATGTGAGGCAGTTGACATCTATCAGTTGCTGCTCTTGACTTGATTTCTTCTCTCATCAGTGACATGCAGACTGCTCAGTCTCTCTGATAATTAACAAATATGTGTTATATTTTTTGAATTATCTTGATTTCTAGCATAGAAAGCATGAGGTAAATAAAATATCTTCTCTTAAATTTGGTAATACAGTGGTTGGGAAATTATTTGAATACAAAGATGTATACATCAAGAAATTAACTTTATTAACACTTTAAACACACTACTGAAACATACTTGTCATGTTCTGCCTGATTTTCCATCTGATTTTCCATTTTCTCTCTTTGTCTTTCCAGGAAAACAGTTGGTGTTTTTTGCTGTGGACCCAATTCGATTTCTAAGACTCTTCATAAGCTGAGTAATCGAAACAATTCCTATGGGACAAGATTTGAGTACAATAAAGAATCTTTCAGTTGAAAACCTCTGAGATGAACAAGGACTCTAAAGAAGGAATGAGTGCAATTTCTAAAGCTTTGAAATGCAGCTGAATCAAACAGCTGTGTCATGCCAAACAGTAGCAAGGTTTTCTTATTTATGATTATTTAAAATGGAAATGCAGAGAGAATGTGGCAGGATGACAGGTCACATTACACATTTAATCTGGAAACCAAAGAGGCCCTGAAGGATATCTGATGTGATTATTCACTTTTCACTGCTCAGATTAAAAGAAAACTATTAGGTGCACACTGTTGATTTTTATGGCAGATTCAAGAACTCCCTAGTGAGGAGTTGCACTTGCTCATTGTGAGGCTGATAGCCTTGGTTCTCTTTTAAATTGTTTTTGGTTGAACAACTGCAAGATTGAACAAAATTAAAAATGCATTGAAACTCAGATTACATTTTCTACATGAGTATAAACAGAGAAGCATTGATTTAGAACAGCTCCAGGCCAACATACTAGGTGTCTGAAAATACAGCACAGGATTCTGAGTTGATATGGGTACTCTGTGCCGCTTGCTCACTACTGATGCTAATACTTGATATCTGTAGGCTTTATGCTCAATGAACCTTTTGCAGATGCTGATATAGTATCTATTGATATAATATCTATTGATTTTTTTAATATTTTTCTTTCATCTTTGTTCCTGTCCTCCCTTGGCATGTGTTAGACACGATGATTTAATCACTCCTTTCCATTCCCAATTTATTTAATCTGTACTATTGCATTTTAATGAGGAAATGTCATTAATGTAAATTATAAAGGGACTTACAGACTGATAATTTTTTTTCCTTTTTCAGCATTTTGACCTCCATTATTATTTCCTTTTTTCCCCAGTGTAGTTTATCTTTAGGTTTTAGTCTCTTAGTCTGCATTTTGAAGACCAAAGGGTATTGTGTCTGCCAGTGGTCACTGAGATATAAATTTTTTCTCTTTTTTTCACACATTGGTTTATAATGGAGACAAAGTGTGGTCACTTCCTTGAATAGGAAACCTGTATTTTACTCTTTATACAAGAGGAAATACTTAATCAGTTATGGAAATTTAAGTTCTGAATCAAGAATATTAGTGTTGCACTGTCTGGCATTCTGGGTCTTGATACAGAATTACTGAGTTTAAAGTCACTGTAGGGACTGTGCTGTGTGATCCTATCAGCTTATGCTCCCTGTCCATTATATTCTCAGCTCAGAAAATATATTTCACTACCTTAAGAATTAAGGCATTTTTACAATTTAGTAGTTTTCTTTTGTAGACTTGCTATGAAATATAGCACATTGCTGAAATCAGCAACATAGCTTGTCTTGCCTTTGTTAAAATTTTCCGTGAGATAACATAACATGATAGATTCTACTGTCATCTTTTTGCTCTGACTCACCAATAACAATCAAGCACGCTAAACCACCGAGCATTAAATGCCCATAAACATATTACAGCTATTTCTTCCTCTCCTTGGAACTCTTTCTTGTTCTCTCTGGAAGGAAAGTGAGTCAGAAAAAGATATGGGAAAAGTGCAATGTTCCTGCAGATTTAGCTCTGAAGGCATATTTAATAACCAGTACATCTTGGCAATACTTTCTCAAATAAAAATAATTTTCATAAAAACACATAACAGGAGAAAACTGGTAAAAAGAAAAGAGTTAGTACAGGCTTACATGCAACATTCTTTACTAATTATAATTTATTTATGTGATTATGTTAATAAATCTCATTTCAGTAAAACTGGCGGAAGAAGAATGATCTTTCCAAGTAGGTCTGCTATACTAGATGAAACTCTTTGCCTATTTTATTTATTCCAGTGGATGTTCAAACGCTGAGTGTTAGACATAGGTAATTTTTGCTTCTGTAAGTAGGAATGAAGCTAGGACTTCGTCCTGTGTGTATGAGAGCTTTGTTTTGTTTTGAGGAATTCTTTTTCTGGGGCTAATTCTTATCAGACTGATCTTTAAAAAGTAATTTTAATAACAATAAATGTTAGAATTGAAATGGTATCCTTAAAATCTCTGTCAGCTTACTTTAGGTTGGCAAAAGATAAAGCAGGCAGAGTTTTTTCACGAGATGGCATAACGTTGAGTGTGCAGCAGTGTAACCGTAGGCATTTCAGTCCTGGGGCTGTTAATGTCCCTGGCTAATGGTGTGACTACGGAAAATTGCTCTTCACTCTGGGATGAAGATGTCTCATTTGGACCAGACCTGTAGTTATTAGTCTTTTTAGTAATGTATATTTTTGAGAACTTGATTAAAATGAATATTGTGACACACTTACAAAATATTACATTTAATTTTGGCAGGCCCACAATCTCCAAAAGCAGTGACTCCTTTTTGAGAACCTCTGAACAAAATAAGGGTTTTACGGGGTTCAATGGGTTAAGAATCCACCTGCAATGCAGGGGACACAGGAGACACAGAAGACACGACTTTGATCCCTGGGTCAGGAAGATCCCCTGGAGGAGATCACGGCAACCCAGTCCGGTATTCCCAGCTGGAGAAGGCCATGAAAGAGCAGCCTGGCGGTAGCAGGCTATTGCCAGGGTAGCAATAAGTTGGACGTGACTCAGCTACTGAGCACACACACAAACAGAGGATCATCTTTATAATTGTTAATTGTTTAACCTATACCTTTCAGTTCTCTGATTTTTTTGGAGGAAACTATCAATTTTTTTATAGGATTGTTCTAAGAAATGAACTATGTAGACAAAGGAAAGGAAATTCTCTTTATATTCCCCCAGACCAAGAATCCAGTGGAATTTACCATTCAGTTTTTAATCTTTTTTGGATCTCCTGTTTTGTGTAAGGGATTTTGTGATTTTTACATATCAATTTTATAATAGTAAACTCAGATTCACACACATACACACAGACCCCACTCACATACATTTAGAGCTTGCTGTTTTTGTCTTTTGGGGTGTTTTTTCATTTTGTCTTTGTTTTTTTAAATTCAAGTTAAAGTTTAGATGATTGATAGTGTTATTTTTTTTTTTAATTTAGTGACTTTAAACACCACTCAGGCATTGTGATGGTATAAACATTTAAAACAAAGAAATAAAGTAGTGTAAACAAAGCATAGGCTGAATTGATTTAGTCAATGTATCCATGTTACTCATAACCCCCAAATCAGAGTTTGTTTGAAGCATTAACATCACGTAATGGATTTAAATTATAAGTCATCATTAAAGAGGCTTGCTGGAAGTAAATGGGCCAGGATTGTCATCAATAGATCAAGTTGGTGATAAAGAATATTATACTAATAAGAAAAAAATTTAAGTAAAAAAGATGTGTTTCTTTTCTTTAAGGATGGTAAACTCAGTGGAAGAGTAATTTTTCTAAACACCCCATGAGACACATTTTAAAGTGCTTCTCCGATAAGCAGATTCCTTTTCTTGTGTTATCCAGGATACTTTAATAGTAGAAACATAAAGTGATGAGATGGTTGGATGGCATCACTGACTCAATGGACATGAGTTTGAGCAAACTCTGGGAGAGAGTGAAGGACAGGAAAGCCTGGCGTGCTGCAGTCCATGGGGTCACAAAAAGTCAGACACGACTGAGCAACTGAACACCAAAGTGCTGAAGCTGGAACTACTCTGATTGTGCAGTTGAAGAATCTGAGGCCCACAGGGAGATGAAAACTTGCTTCAAGTCATCCATTGAGTTTGTCACAGACTAAACTTTAGTCATCTCTGCTACTGAAAGGGGCTTTCCCCCTCCGTGTGACAAATACATCTAATAAGTCACATCTGTTGGCTTGAACCTCCCCGTAAACTCTAGTGCTAGGTGGAAAATAATGTATGAGTGTTAATTCCACATTCAGATAAAGAAAATCAGTCTTTCCCCCTATGTCTTTTCTAATTTCTTACTCAGTCTTATATGTTTTGCTGATTAGAACCTATTTCCAGATAGCAGTTTTAAAATGTGTCAGTGGTGGTAAAGAGATTATGTTTTCCAGGAGTTTATGGAGAAATATGTAGCAGTATAGTTTCTAAGAAATGCTAATATTGTAATTTTAAATTTAGAGTCATAGACCAAAGTCATAACTTCAACAGCTTTCTAACCACCCAGGGAAATGTTGATATTAAAACAAATGACTTTGGCTCTCTATTCACATGACCATAACACACTTCTTGTTCAGGAGAAGACAGTCAGTTTTTTGTAAACTCCTGAGACAGGAAATAAATGAAATCAAGCATAGTAAGATGGACATTTAGTTCTACTACCACAGAACAATGAAAACTCTTTTTCCTTGTCTAAATCTCCCCTCCATTACCCCAACTTCTTTATTTCATTCCGTAGTATTCTCAAAGGACAGAGTTGCAAAAGCTAGCTAGATGAGGTTTTCCAAAGAAAAAAAGCAGACTTCCAATACTTAGCAAAGAAGTGTCCAATAAGGGAAAAGAGAAAAAAAGGTCATGTGAATCATTTAAAATTAGCAGAGTTAAGCAGCATTGTTTTAGAACAGACACCAATAATGTTTCTGAAGCTAATACACAGAATTTTTATTTTCTCCTATACAAAAGTTTGATGTTCTTGTTTATAGAATCTAAAAATAGATTTTTATTGTATTTTACACTGGTGCAAAATACCCAGTAGTCTTAATGCAGAGTCTTAATACGGTAATTTAAGAATTGGTAAGGGCAGGAAATGCCTCATAGGAGCAAAACTGGAAGGGAGAAAAGGGGAATCAAAGAAAGAAAAGCTGTTTAACAGATCAGGACACATTAATGCTTTTTTTTTTTTTTTCATAGCATAGATGCTCAAATGTGTGACAAAACTAGCTATTACTCTGGTTTGGAAAAATGTAAAGAATATTGTCTTTGGTTCCTCTTTAGGAATCTTCTCATTATCATTGTTACTTGAATTTTTGTAGACACTTTACTTTTGATCAGATTTCTATTTGACTTCTATAAGAATTAGAGCTTTGATGAGCTGCCAGTTGACCTGGAGACAACCCCGATATTTTGATGAGGACCAGCACCACATAAATGCTTTAGTAAATGTGGCAATAAAGGGAGGCTGCCACACTCTGCTTCAGCTGCCCGTGCTGCGCACTGACATTCTGTCACTGCAAGGTCATATTTCCCAGCACTTCTCCTTCTACCCAGAGAGTGACATCTTCCTAAAAAGGCAGATGCTGAGAAAGACGTTCTGCTTTATCAACGGTGTATCTGTTCACCTACATCAGCACATTCATCTAAAGATAGTTATCATTTTAGGATAACTATAAAATTCATTTTAGTGGTGAGAAATATCCCCAAGGAATAATACGGGAGGCAAGCTTGCCTACTGTATACATACAGCACAGTGTGTGTGTGTGTGTATATATATATATATGCACAATTCTCTCAGTCGTGTCCGACTCTGTGTGATCCCATAGACTGTAGCCTGCCAGGCTCCTCTCTCCATGGGGATTCTCCAGGCAGGAACACTGGAGTGGGTTGCCATGCCCTTCTCCAGGGGATCTCCCCAACCCAGGGATCAAACCCAGGTCTCTGGCACTGCTGGCGGAGTCTTTACCATCTGAGCCACCAGGAAGCCCATATATGTGTGTGTGTGTGTGTGTGTGTGTGTGTATAGGGCTCAGCTGGAGTGGATACCTTGGAATATTTAACCACTTTCTCCTTAGCCAGTGGATTGGCTGCTATATATACTCAGCTCTCCAGCTGAGCCTTGCGTGCTAAGTTGCTTCAGTTGTGTCTGACTCTTTGTGACCCCATGGACAGGAGCCCACAAGGCCCTTCTGTGCATGAGGATTCGCCAGTCAAGAATACTAAAGTGGATTGCCATGCCCTCTTCTGGGGGATCTTCCTGACTCTGGGATCTAACCTGTGTTTCTTAAGTCTCCGGCATCGGCAGGTGGGTTCTTTACCACTAGCAACACCTGGGAAGCTGAGCCTTCAGGTATGCAAAATCCCTTATGACACGCGGGCTGGAACCTGACCTGGGTTGAACGCCAGGTTCAGTGATTAGATGTGCTACACAGTTTAAGCTGCAACCCCCCCAGAGACTATGCAGTTCAAGAAAATAGCAGCTCTTGAGTCAGCTTGGCATCGTGACTCACATACCTGGGTACCCACTAGGTACAGTTATATTCTTATTTAAAGGTAGCCAATATTTGCTCACCTGATGGCATTAGGAGAAAAGTGTCTTTATGGTCTTGTTCTTTTCATTAAAATTTAAGTTCAGAGTTGGGAAAAGTAAACATCACTTTAAAAAAGTGGGAATAATTGGCAGCAGTTCTGTTCTTCCCTGGGAGTGTGCTAATTTTATCATTTTATTCAGCCACCTCCAGTGTGTAGAGTGAACAGGATCCTGGGTTAGAAATCAGAATACTTGTAGCCTTTAGCCCTGAAAAGTATTCGACCACGTGCATAAAAATAGAAATGATATCTACCTCTACTAAACGCACAAGGATGTACTATGGCAAGCACGCGGAGGAGAGGAGGAGAGGGTGGTGAAGAAGGATACATTCCGGGCAAATCTTCCTTAACAGGTGTTTTGATAGTACAGTCAAAACACTTCTCTATGTAAAAACACAGGCTTTTCTGAGTCACAGCCATTGTTAACTAAAAGAATTTATATTTTCTGGGCAAGTAGAGAAGTACCCACAAGCAAATCGGCACCACTATCTCTCTCTCCTGAGATTTCTATAAAAAAAGCCACCTTTTTGTCCTGTATAACTGCCTTCTGAATTCCTCTTGAGTATTTTAGATCAGGCACAATGTGGCTGGAGATAGCTGTATTTATCTATGAGAGTTGAACTAGGAATTGTTGGAGGGTGATACAAGTTACCTGCTTATTTAAGGTTTGATGGAGAAAAATCAGGTGCTTTTGAGACATCCTAGTGAATTAAAACAAGGCCTTAATCTTAGAACTAGAAATAATTCTAAAAAAGCTTTGTAGCAATAATTATACAAAGCACCTGCATTGTAGCTATTTTTTCCTGGATGGAAATAAAATTATCTTTTTTCTTACTCTTAACAAAGACACCGTATTATATATTTTCATCAAAGCTTTGTAGATATTTGTATTTAAATTATGTATATGCATATGTATGTGAGAGAATATTTTTATGATGGATTTAAGGAAAAATTGCCTATATGAAATGACATTCTACAATAATGTGTAATGATACTTTTCAACTTTCATTAATAAGCATTCAGTAGTGGCAGGTTCACAATTGGAGAAAACATAGTTCACTTATCACAATGTGAGATGCTCAGAATTCTAGGCACTTGGTTCTTGTTGAGCTAAATGGAAGTGTGATTTTATACAGTGCTGGAGAAGAAGCACTATGTCAGATTCAATACTTAAACAATTGGGAAAAAATACACTTATTTATATATGTAAGTTTATTGTTGTAGAATTATGGTACATTGTAGAAAACCTTCATTGTTTTGGTAAGCAAATAAAGGTTGGGTAAATATTCCTAAAATTCCTTTCATTATAAATGAATTTCATGCCTTTGGCAGTAATAATCAAGAATTTTTTTCCAGGATTTTGAATATGTTAGTCTTTTTTCGTCCTATGAAAGACCAAATGATCACACTAGTAGTATTACTTGTGAAGATATTAAACGAGTGATATTTAAGAAATGTTCTTTGAAAGATTTTGAATGTAGTATAATTCCAAGCTTCTCACCGCTCTTGTAACTTTCAGTTCAGCAGGATGTATAATTGGGAATTATGGAATTCTAGCCTCTAAACTTACTATGCTGGGTTTGGGGTTTGGATTTTATTTTTGGTTTCTTTGTGTTTTGGCATTATTCTCCAAGCTCATAATTATGCTCATTAAAACACTGAAATATTTATATAATTTTAAGATGTTGAAACTATGTATATTTCTTCTTCAGAAAAATTAATAAAATATAATATGTTCATTATGAATTCTAATGATGAGTTTTCATATTTGATTATTGACAATTTCTATTTGCCATCAGAAGATCTCCACAGAGATCAGGTTCCTACAGGTCTCTGCCATCACACCCCTGTACAAGGCCCTCTAAGCAGAGTCCAGGCATTCCCACTCCTGAGGGAATTCAATGGC
This sequence comes from Bison bison bison, assembly GCF_000754665.1. Lineage (NCBI taxonomy): Eukaryota > Metazoa > Chordata > Mammalia > Artiodactyla > Bovidae > Bison > Bison bison. The sequence goes on along the minus strand of NW_011494817.1, from coordinate 2,201,891 downwards.
CATGTCCTCAAAGGTCAACCGTTCCTAAGAAAAAGCCATTCCAGACTCCAGTTTTTTCCTTTTCCGTAGGCCACGTGAGTCTTTGGAAATTTATATTGAAAGTTTGAAAGATGTTGTTTATTGCTTAGAATCAGCATACCCCTTCCTGCGCCACAACCATACATACATGGATGACCTCACCATGTGGAATAGACAGTCCTCTGCTGCCCACAGTCACAGGAGGGATTCAGCACAGCAAACTCCCTCACAGAGACTAATAAGTGAGGTTTCCGACACTTCCCTTCAGATCAGGCTCGCCTGGGAGTTCCCTGGTGGCCTAGTGAATGGTTAGGATTCTGAGCTCTCACTGTCATGGCCTAGGTTCAATTTCTGGTGAGGAAACAGGTCCTGTCAGCCAAGAAACTTTCCACTATATAAGAAGAGGAGAATAAGGCACTCAGGCCTGGAATAAATCATAGCAGTAATGGCAACATCTGATTTACTTGAGGTGGAGGAGCAGGTGCTGGGATTTGAGGTCCCTGGAGGGTTCCACATCAACCTGAATTATAGCAGGGTACCATGCAGCACAAAGTTTTATTCCATATTTTCAGAAATGTGCCAAAAGCAAAACCAGAATGTGTGGTTATTTTACCGAGAGTAATATTCAGGTGGTGTTAACGAGCCATGGCTTTCTAATATCCCTGTCTGCATGTAATACAAAATGTTTGGTTGTTATAACAAGATTTAAACATACTGCAGGGCAAATCGTATTTTCTAAAGCACAGGAACCACTTTTAGTAAAGAAGCCTGACTGGATAAGTCTTATTGTAAGATGTTCTGTTCCTCCTCCACTCACCTCAGCTTTATTGAGAATTTCTGTTACCTTTAGTTTCTGTAGGGCTTCCCTGGCGGCTCAGACAGTAAAGCGTCTGCCTACAGTGCAGGAGACCCGGGTTCGATCCCTGGGTCGGGAAGATCCTCTGGTGAAGGAAATGGCAACCCACTCCAGTACTCTTGCCTGGAAAATCCCATGGACAGAGGAGCCTGGTAGGCTACAGTCTATGGGGTCACAAAGAGTTGGACATGACTGAGCGACTTCACTCACTCACTCAAACATTGACTATACTGTAAATATTTACACCCGTACAGAAAGTCCTGCTTGAAGAATTTGGTTTATTTTCCCCAATATGTCATCATCTCCGTTTTTTGAAATTTATGCATTACACGAAATAAAGAATAATAGGATAATGGCTCACAGGTATGTCTGACATTTAAATAGGTGGAATATGAGCGGTCTGCTTTGTTGCAGACACCTGTGTTCCAGTATCATTTGAAAACTAGCTGTGTGATTTCCCCATCAGAAAAATGCAGACCAGAATTTTCTCTAAGATTTATTCCATCTTGTGTTTCTGGGCTGGCTGTGAACCTGTCATTTTAGAGTGGACAGAATGATTAAAAATGCTTCAGTATACATGATTACGGTCACGTTTAGGTTCTAAAGCATGCAAAATTGGAAAACCTTCTTGCATCAGGATAAAAAATATTTGCTTCAGAGTAAAGGACTTTTTGGTGGCTCAGTGGTAAAGAATCTGCTTGTCCTTGCAGGAGACAAGAGTTCAATCCCTGGGTCAGGAAGATGTCCTGGAGAAGGAAATGGCCACCCACTCCAGTATTCTTGCCTGGAAAATCCAATGGACAGAGGAGCCTGGTGGGCTACAGTCCATGGGGTCACAAAGAGTGGGACATGACTTAACAACTAAACAACAATGACAACAACAAAAGACATTATGCTGTCTGCATCTCTAAATGTACGCTCTTGATGTTCCATTGTTATTCATTGTTTTCTTTCATCTAAAAGTCATTCATCGATCAAATCAGCTGCCACAGTGCCCTCATTTATAGAGCTTTTAGGAGTAGTGACTTAAAAAAAAAAAAGGAGTAGTGACTTGTTTGTAGGGTTTAAGCAGATTACTCTTCACTACATGTAACTGTATTTTTCTCAATCAATTCCTACCACGTTACAATCCTTCAAGGGCTTTATTTTCAGGGTAGCTGCCTTCCTGAGATGGTGTCTTGCATCCTGTGTTTTGCTAAGCGGTCAAGCATTCTATAATGAGCATTCCAATAGGTCAAGTTTAGACGTATTTAAAAAGCAAGATTAGCAGTTATGTGCTTGCATTCCCCATGTGCATTATTTGCTTTGTATCACAATGGGGTCATGAGTGCATATTTTAATAGCATTCGTGTTGTAAAATTACTCATCAGCAGTGGCCAGAAAGAACACAAAAGATAATTGGGAAAAAATGCTTTGGGAGGGTGTGCAAATCAAGGAGACTTTGATGCAAACCTCAATTCTGAAGATTAAAAGTTCCTTTAAAATGGCTTTCCTTATTCATATTGATTACCTTGCTGTCAGGAATGTGTTTGCCAGGGCTCAAAAATATGAAAATGTATGACAATAAAAGTTTCTCATCAGGCTTTTTATTAGGCAATGAAATGTACAAATCTTTTGAAGTGGCTTGTGTTGCAGAGACCCTGTTTGCAGCTTGGTGGTAAATATGTCATCTCCTGGGAGATATAAGCCAATATCCAAACCTGTTTTTGCATCTCAGATATAGACCCCATGGTATTGTATAAATAATATTATTTTACTTACAATGACTGTTAATTGTGACAGATTCCCAAGTCACCTGATATACATTTTGACAAGATGATTTTGAAATTTAATTCCAGGTTTGTGCTGACAGAAGACTTCTGTAGGAGGTATTGATTAGTAGGCAAATTTGGACTTCAAGTTTTTAGAATAGTTCGCTGCCTTGGGTTTCTTTTGATTCCCTGGTGGCTCAGATGGTAAAGAATCTGCCTGCAGTGCAGGTGGAGTCAATCTCTGAGTCAGGGAAATCCCCTGGAGAAAGGCATGGCAATCCATTCCAGCATTCTTGCTTGGAGAATTTATGGACAGAGGAGCCTGGCAGGCTATAATCCATGGGGTCCCCAAGAGTCAGACACCAATGAACGACTAACACTTTCACTTCTGGGTTTCTTTTATGGTGGTGGTGAGTTATTTATTTACATCTGTAATAGGATACTTGGGGGAAAATACATTTTCATCTTCCAAAGCAGATGGAAATAACATTTCTAGCAATGTTCTACAACTGTGTTGCTTCTGTTAAGCTTTGCCTTTGGAGTAGTTGTTGTACCTTTAACCCTTATCTGCTAGTAACAGGAAGTGTATCCCAAATTAGATAGGCTTGCAGACAAGCCCTGGGAGCCATGACCACACTCTGATGTTGAACTGTGACTACAGTTTCTCTTCTCATTTGTCTAATATAAAGTCCATTCCTCACCTATTTCATTGAATCCAGCTTTAGCCTGAAACATTAAACTTAAAAGCTTTTGCACAGCAAAGGAAACTGTAAACAAGGTGAAAGACAACCCTCAGAATGGGAGAAAATAATAGCAAATAAAACAACTGACAAAGGATTAATTTCCAAAATATACAAGCAGCTCATACAACTCAATATCAGAAAAACAAACAATCCAATCAAAAAATGGGAAAAAGATCTAAACAGACATTTCTCCAAAGAAGACATATAGATGGCTAACAAACATATGAAAGGATGCTCAGCATCGCTCATTATTAAAGAAATGCAAATCAGAACTACAAAGATATCACCTCACACTGATCAGAATGACCATCATCAAAAAGTCTACAAAAAATAAATGCTGGAGAAGGTGTGGAGAAAGGGAACCCTCTTGCACTGTTGGTGGGAATGTAAATTGATACAGCCACTATGGAAGACGGTATGGAGATTCCTTAAAAAAACTAGGAATAAAACCACCATATGACCCAGCAATCCCACTCCTAGGCATATACCCTGAGGAAACCAAAATTGAAAAAGACACATGTATCCCAATGTTCATTGCAGCACTATTTACAATAGCTAGAACATGGAAGCAACCTATTGGAAGGAATCCATCAACAAATTCCATTAATCCATGGAAGTTGTCCATCAACAACTGAATGGATAAAGAAGTTGTGGTACCTATACACAACGGAATATTACTCAGCCATAAAAGGAATGCATTTGAGTCAGTTCTAATGAGGTGGATGAAAATAGAGTCAAAAAGTGAAAGTGAAAGTCACTCAGTTGTGTCCAACTCTGTGACCCCATGGAATATACAGTCCATGGAGTTCTCCAGGCCACAAAACTGGAGAGAGTTGACATTTCCTTTTCTAGAGGATCCTCCCGACCCAGGGATCGAACCTAGGTCTCCCATATTGCAGGCTGATTCTTTACCAGCTGAGCCACAAGTCGGAAAGAGAAAAATAAATATTGTATATAATGCATATATTTGCAATCTAGAAAGATGGTACTGATGAATTTTTTTGCAAGTCAGCAGCGGAGAAAAAGATATAAAGAACAGACTTACGGACACAGGGAGAGAGGAGGAGAGGGTGAGATGTATGGAGAGAGTAACATGGAAACTTATATTACCATATGTAAAATAGATAGCCTATGGGAATTTGCTGTATGTCTCAGGGAACTCGAACAGGGGCTTTGTATCAACCTGGAGGGGTGGGGTGGGGAGGGAGATGGGAGGGGGGTTCAAAAGGGAGGGGGTGTATGCATACGTATGGCTGATTGATGTTGAGGTCTTCACAGAAAACAACAAAATTCTGTGAAGCAGTTATCCTTCAGTTAATACATAAATTTATAAAAAGTTAAAAAGAGAATGCTTCATTTATTTTTTCTTGTTGGTTCCTCAGCTCAGCTATGGACTTTAGAACCTTGATATTCTATGCTATACTCAGTACATGCTGTGTATTCTCAGTTACCCAGTCGTGTCTGACTCTTTGTGGCCACTTGGACTGTAGCCCGCCAGGCTCCTCTCTCCATGGGATTCTCCAGGCAAGGATACTGGACAGGACTGTCATTTCCTACTCCAGGGGATCTTCCTGACCCAGGGATTGAACCCACGTCTCTTACGTCTCCTGCAAAGGATTGTCATTTCCTACTCCAGGGGATCTTCCCGACCCAGGGATTGAACCCACATCTCTTACATCTCCTGCACTGCTGGCAGATTCTTTACCACTGCACCACCTGGGTCCAGGCTCTGCTTCTGTATGTTCTCCAGTCATCTTCTGAGTTAGCCTATTTTCCTTGGTTCCAAGTTTTCCTTTCCCTCCGGGCTTGGGAAAATCATCCGTGCACTGGCTCTGCTCAGCAACAGCCCCCCTGAGCCCCTGGTTGCAGTAAGTGCCCATCACATACCAGTGTGCTACAGAATCAGATGTCTCTATGGCAGGCTGTTCAGTAGCTTATTTACATAGGAAGTGATGCTGCAAGTACAGTCGAGTCTTTTTTTCCTGGTAGTTCTGTTCTATAAAGATCACACAAGCACACATGCTGAATTCATGAATACTGAACCTTTGCTCCCAATTTAGTTCTTGTGAGCATCTGATCCCAATATTTTTATCAACCAATCAATACATGACCTGTATGTTTGTGTGTTTCTGGTTAAAGACAGTTTATTTAATATATATCGTCAGTTCATTAGTGTTGAATTCACAGCCAGCAGCACTATAACTCATGCCTGAATGAAGGTTGTCTAACACATGTATGTTCTTCAGAAGGCACATCATGGATAGATTATGAAGGTTTTATTAGGCCTCATTTATTATTAGTTCAGTGCAGTTGCTCAGTCATGTCCAACTCTTCGTGACCCCAATAGATATGTTAATATGTGTAAAAAGTGTGCAAACACTTGTGTTCAGCAAAGGTTGACATGGCAGGCCTGAGGCTGCTGTTTTTCTTATGAAGTCCTTCTGGCAGGATTGGCCATCTGGAAACCTAAATTTCAGGAGCATTCCCACCACCCTAACTGCTAAGAGGGACTCAGTGTAACTAAACTTTTGTGCCAACTATGAGGTTTGTACTGAACATCTGCTTTCCTTCTGAGGGCCTGGAATTTTGGCAAGTGCTGAGCAGAGGTCTTATGTGATCAACCCCCCATAACACCTTGGACACTCTCTAATGACCTTCACTGGCTCATAACATTTCACAAAGTTTGTCACAACTTATTGCTGGACAACTTCTGTGTGTCTTATATGATCTTGCTGGGAGACGACTCTTGGTAGCAATTGCCTGGTTTCCTCTGGGCTTCACCTTACACACCTTTTCCCTTGGCTGATTTTGCTCTGCCTCCTTTTGCTGTAATGATTTTTAGCTGTGAGTGCAATTACATGCCGAGGCTTGTGAGTTTTAAATAAGAATCATGAAACCTAAGTCTCACTGGGCTCCTCGGCCACAACCTGCATGACTCTTAGTACAGGGGGTGTCCACTGGTTTTGTACCCGAGGAGTTAACTAACCAGATTATTTTGACACAAGTTAGGCTGAAATTGTGGGTGTGAATCCCATGGATTTGGAGGGCCGACTGTGTTGCTGTGCCACATTGTACACAAGGAGCTCGAGCATCTGCAGGTTTTGGTGCCCATGGGGACTCTTGGAATCAATCTCCCATGCACACTGAGACCACTATGCCTTGTATTCTCTCTGTTCTTGTGCCTGAGAAGGAAGTGGATTAGGACCTTTCCCCTACCCTCGGGTCTCCCTTCCATTCATAGAGCGACCCCCTTGCTGTCTTCTTTGTTGAATCTCTTTTCTCTGTTTACTTTCTTTTTTTCCATTGACAGATTAAGAGCAGTAAGTGCCCAGATTTGGACGCATCCTTTACTAACAGTTGAAGGCTCCATTTGGGACTTCCTTAAGCCTCATGCACCAACTGAGATTTACCAGTAAACTCCAGTTGGAATTAGACACTGGCCCAGTTACTAATGTCACTTTCTCTCCTCTTCTAATGTTGTGTATAGACCTCTTATACCTTGGAAGGAAAGCTATGACCAACCTCACATATTAAAAAGCGGAGACATTACTTTGCCAACAAAGGTCCGTCTAGTCAAAGCTATGTTTTTTCCAGTAGTCATGTATGGATGTGAGAGTTGGACTATAAAGAAAGCTGAGCACCGAAGAACTGATGCTTTTGAACTGTGGTGTTGGAGAAGACTCTTGAGAGTCCCTTGGACTGCAAGGAGATCCAACCAGTTCAATCCTAAAGGACTGATGTTGAAGCTGAAACTCCAATACTTTGGCCACCTTATGCAAAGAGCTGACTCATTGGAAAAGACCCTGATGCTGGGAAAGATTGAAGGTGGGAGGAGAAGGGGACAACAGAGGATGAGATGTTGGATGGCATCACCAACTGAATGGACATGAGTTTGAGTAAACTCTGGGAGTTGGTGATGGACAGGGAGGCCTAGCATGCTGCAGTCCATGGGGTCGCAAAGAGTCGGACACGACTGAGCAATTGAACTGAACTGAACTGAACAAAAACTGACATGCAAAAATAAGGGATGCAAAGCAGAGGCAATGCGGGATTCCAACCATTTTTTGATCTCCTTTGAAAATTATTAAAATACTCACCAAAGCACTAATACCCCTTTTCTGTTTCCCTCCTTTTTCTTTTCATTCTCTTCTTCAACCTATTTATTTCCATGTTTCCTTTGAGTGGATTGTGGTGAATGTAATCTGTGTTGATAGAATTAGCTGTTCTCTAAGATAGTCCTTTTTCTCTTTGTTATCTTCCCTATATTCTCCAGCCCATCACTTTAAGTGATTAAGTCAAATCTCTTTGATTTAAGATTAAGTCAGATCTCTTAATTCCAACTGTGACCTACAGAAGAGGTTACATTCCCAAGAAAAACAAGCTCTACCCCATTAGCCACTCTTTATTGCACTTCTGAAAACCACTACTTACCAGTTTTCCCACCAATATTTGATTTATTTCAACACAGAAGATTCACTATACCTGAGACAGTAGTTTTAGTCATTACACAACACGGTGATTCTGTTTTACTTGCTTATCAGATGTTGTATTTTTGGTATTATACCTTACCAAGGAGCCTTTAGGTTCTTGTCAAGAGGAAGGCTGATGATTTGTTTCAGCTGACTTCATAGATAGATGTCTTTCTGGACCTACAGAATCCCAGCATTGGCCATATAATGCACTATGAAGTTAGAATTCCTTTTGAGACAAACCCCCTGAATTTTAGATTCTTACTGCTTACGTTAAAATCTTACCTCCACTAATGTGAGCTCTGTTATGTGGGCCATTTTTTAAGAAACCTTTTATCAGCTTTAGTTTTCCTATTTGTAGAATGAGGGTTACGTAAGTTAATAGATATGAAGTATTTAGGGACACTAAGTAAGTACTCAATGCTATTAATAATAGCAATAATTTTAATAAATACAGAAAGATAAGTATGAAAGTCTGGAAGCAGGAAGGTATGAATTAAAATTCTTGGCTCCACACACTTACTAGATTTGTGCCTTTTGGGCAGGTATTTTTTTGTTCGCGTTTTTCTTATTAAAATTAAGGGTATGTGAGAACCAGAAATTATAAAATAATATTGTTTAGAATTATGTGTAGCATAAAATAGACAAAGAGGTGACTATTATAATTATTATAGGAGAAAATAAATAATCTGAAGAAATCAGGTAGTAGACCATTGATAATTCATGCCTTTTCTGTATTATCTTATTTATGAAAATGTGCTTAAAAATATTGCTTTGAGGTGATTACATTTCCATTACAATTTCGTAGTTATTTGTCTGCTTCCCTGTCAGCTCCACTAATTGTTCATTTCTTCAATGAAGTGCACACTCTTAGGGTCTTAATCATCTTTGTATTCTAGGTCTTAGCAAAATATCTGATCCTCGATAGGTTCTCAGTAACTGTTTGCTAAATTAAATCTAATTCTCATTGTGCTATTACAACTAAGGAGCATAACTAATAGGAAATATTGGGTACTGTTAGGACATATTTATAAGCACAGGAAGAATTCTAAACTGGCTGTCCTCAAGAAAGAAAGCTATTATAAAGAAAAGCTAGAAAGAATCAGTTAAAAATTTATATGATCAAAAGATTATGTTTTAGCACTTACACATTATTTGAGTCATTAAGAAAAAGATAATATCAGACTTAAAAACTTGAATATTAATTTTGATTAGTTTTCTCTCTTCCTTATGGCACCAAAAAAACTCTTAGTTATTTTCCTTTTTGGAATTTCTTGCCTCTGTCCTTTTCTTGTTCCATATCCACCATCTTAGTTGTAGATACAACCTCAACATCAGTTCACTGGCTCAGTGGCCAAAATATAGAACAGCATTAAATTTGAGACAGCTCACATAACATAATAGAAATGATTTTTCCATGTGTATTTGAAAGCATTTTATTAAAAGATTAATATCACTGTCTCTCTGCCTTCTTTTTTACTTAATGCCAACAACTACACTCAAAATCCTTTTAGGCAGCAACTGAGACATATCTTGGGCTTCCCAGGTGCCTCAGTGGTAAAGAATCCACCTGCCAATATAGGAGACTCAGGAGACATGGATTTGATCACAGGGTCAGGAAGATCCCTTGGAGGAGTAAATGGTATCCCACTTCAGTATTCTTGCCTGAAAAATACCATGGACAGAGAGGCCTGGAGAGCTACAGTCCATATGGTCACAAAGAGTCGAACACAACTGAGCACACACGAGGTGTATCTTAATGGAAATTTTCCAGGATGAAAATTTTCATCCCATGATCCCACTCATCCCAGTGATCTATAGCTAACTGAGGATCAGGAGAGCACTGTTTACTTTTGCTTTTCTAGAAATATCTCATTATCAAAGGAAACAAATTCACCATTCTCAAATACACTCCTTTCAGTTTTATTTTCTGGAGAAGGAAATGGCAACCCACTCCAGTATTCTTGCCTGGAGAATCCCAGGGACGGTGGAGCCTGGCGGGCTGCTGTCTAGGGGGTCACACAGAGTCAGACATGACTGAAGCGACTTAGCAGCAGCAGCAGCAGCAGTTTTATTTTCAAACCTTGATTCAAGACACACTAGGCATTAAATAACCAGAAAGGTTAGTTAAATACATTTTCTCCCTTGAACTTTTCTTGATGCTACCACCAGATGCACACACACACACACACACAACACACAGTAACACACATACGGCAATAAGCTATACCAACTTGGAATATTAGAATACATGAACTTTGGAGTCAGATGTGGGTTTGGATCACAACTTCATAGTAGCAGTATAACCTTGGGCATAGGCTCTTGGCATTCTAGTTTCCTTATTTTTCAAGGAAAGTAAAGATAATACTAAACTCAGAATTTTAGTGACAGTGGAATGAGATCAAATGCATTAAACACCAGATGCTGACATATCATATGACAAAACTCTATCTAAATATTAAGTCCATAAAATCTTTCAACTTCTGAAATTCTTCTCCATTGACCATAAGCCAAATCTGCTATATGTTTATACCTTGTGTGCATATTTCTCACATTTCTTCATGGACTCTAAGCATCTGCAGGGCAGAATTTCTGTCTCTTCATTTCTGTATCTGCACAAATCCAAGCTTAGTGAAGTCGCTCAGTCGTGTCTGACTCTTTGCGACCCTATGGACTGTAGCCCACCAGGCTCCTCCATCCATGGAATGTTCTAGGCACGAGTACTGGAGTGGGTTGCCATTTCCTTCTCCAGGGGATCTTCCCAACCCAGGGATTGAACCCGGGTCTCCTGCATTGTGGGAAGACACTTTACTGTCTGAGCCACCAGGGAACCCAAGCTTGGGGATGCCTAATTTCAGCTCAAGCTTTCATCTATTTGCTTCTACCAAAAATTGTTCTGAATTAAAGTTTTTTTTAACACATGATTCCACTATTGTCTGTCATTAATGGCCTTTTCATCATGACTTATCATGCAATAGAATCTCTAATAGGAATGTTCACCATCTGTATCTTAGAACATGGTCTTCTGGAACCACTAGCAGATTTATCACGTCGTTATGCTTTCAGTTCCTGCTGAGAATCTTCTCTGTGAGCATTTCTGTCTTCTCAGGGTCACTCTTTTCACCAAGTTTAGTTCTCTGTCTTCTTTTATTAGGAGTATTTCTTCACTTTAGTCAAGCGTGACTTTTTCTAGTGCTATCAGCCGCCCTTACTTTATGGAAGTTCTCAATGTGCTGAAGTGGAGCTGATCTTACCTTCTAAGTATAAACCGTTTCTTCTATTCTTATTTTTCTCTACTTGCTGAAGTCCAACCTTTTGTGAGCTGCACTCTCATTCTTCCACTTACCCTCCATCACATGCTTACTAGGGGTCGGGCACTAGAAATATCATGTCTGAAAATCACTGCAGGCCTTGTCTTCATGGAGTTTATAGTTTGGTGGAAGAAAATACATTAAACTTAATGCACACAGATATATAATGAAAAGTAAGGTAAGTTCTATGAAAGGAAAGTAAAATATGTGATAAGAGGTTAAGACAGAAAGATTGGAATTAGATTGGGAAGGCAATTTGGCGAAAGTGGCGTTTAAGAAGAGATCTAAAAATATGAGTAGAAATTTGAGAAAAGTGTGGGTGAAGTGAGAGGGTGGTCCTAAAGAGGCAGAACAAACCACATGTTTCATTAGCTAAAACATAGTATGTGGCTAGAGCACTGCGGTTAATGTGCAGAGTTGCATGAGATAAACTGGAAAGACTGGCAGAGGCCACATCAGGGAGCTCTTTGTTCAGTATTTGGGATTTAACTGGAGGAAAATGTTAACCTTCTAAAGGGTTATAAGCGTGCTTGAAAACAGTCACTTCAGTCGCTATGTGTATTAGAAAAAGGTAGATGAAGAAGGTAGAATCCAGTCAAGAGGTTATTGTAGTACTTTCAGCAACAGATGATGATGGCTTAGACCAGAACTAAAGTAGAGATTTATGGCCCACGCTAGATGAAAGAGCAATGTCAGAACTTCCATGGCTGTTGGTGAAGGGAAGATCACAGAGCAGTTCAGAATGGACGTCCCAGATGAGACTAGGAAAACCGCCTCTGATTACATTGCATGGTAAGGCTTCCAGAAATCTCTGTTTGCCAAGATGATAAAGAATTGCTGATGAGAAGGATACTCATATTTTTGAGATGCTCAGTGGTGTCTGTGCTCTGGAAGTTAAGGCTAATTGTAGGAGATATAGCTTTAGAACAGTATCAATGAATCCAGAGGGGAATCATAGGATACTAACACAGTATTCAAAAAAGGATGGAACGGGGGCATATGACCATGGGATCCAGTGGTCTACCACCAAAAAGCCGCTGGCTTGACAAGTTGATGATGAATGAGCAAGTCCATTAGCCGTGGCCTGAGAATGGTTCTGAGCATGAAAGACTTAGTCCTACCATGTGTGATGGCGTTTGCTCTGTCAACTTGGCTATGATGAGCCACAGTTCCCTGAAACCACTGTCTAGGAGAGGGAACAAAAGGAATATTCTCTCAGAGAGTTGGAGGAAGTACTTTGTAGCATTCATACATTCTCTCCAGTTAGCCAGTCAAATGTTAATATGAGTACCACTGTGAAGGGATTTTGCAGACATGATTAAACTTTTTAATCAGTTGATTGTGTGTTAATCAAGAAGGAGATTATTCCGACAATCAGTTGTAAGCCTTTTTCTATAGGGTTTTGGACTTGGCTGACTAAGAGACTCTCCCTTGTGAACAAGTTTCACCTCATGCTCTTGGAGTTCCAGTTTGCTTATCTTCTCTTTCTCACTGCTTGCCATAAGGATTTCAGATTTATTTTATCAGTCTTGCATTGCTGTATAAGACAATCCCGTAAAATAAACAAATAGATAGATAGGAGATAATAGATAGATAGGAGATAATAGATATTCATCTTAGTTGCAGAGCTCTCTGTAGGGTTGGCTGAGGACTCTGTTATATTACATTTTCTCTTATTTCCACATCCTCCTTCCATTTCTCTCTTAGAGGTGGTAATCCTATAAGTTCAGTTCAGTTCAGTTCAGTTCAGTCGTTCAGTCATGTCTGAGTTTTTGCGACCCCATGAATTGCAGCACACCGAGCCTCCCTGTCGGAGTTCACTCGAACTCACATCCATCGAGTCGGTGATGCCATCCAGCCATCTCATCCTCTGTCATCCCCTTCTCCTCCTGCCCCCAATCCCTCCCAGCACAGAGTCTTTTCCAATGAGTTAACTCTTCACATGAGGTGGCCAAAGTACTGGAGTTTCAGCTTTAGCATCATTCCTTCCAAAGAACACCCAGGACTGATCTCCTTTAGAATGGACTGGTTGGATTTCCTTGCAGTCCAAGGGACTCTCAAGAGTCTTCTCCAACACCACAGTTCAAAAGCATCGATTCTTCGGTGCTCGGGTTTCTTCAAGAGTCCAACTCTCACATCCATACATGACCTACCCCCTAGCAAAACTCCTGCATGAAAACTTGTCTTAGTCCATTTCTCAGAGAACCCCAACTAAGAATACCCCCATATTTAGAGGAAGAAGAGTTGACCCTATAAGTGATGCTGAGAAAGAAAACCCGGGAAGTAAGAAAGAAAATCACAAGCAGATTGTCTCTCAGAAACCGCAAGAAAATTGTTCAAGAGGAGAGCAATAAGAAGTTATAATAGTGCCCAAATATCAAGTAAATGCATCATGAAAAATCTTCTGATATGGCAATGTAGAGACCATTAGTGACCTTGGTAAGAAGCTTCATAGAGAGATGGGGACAGAAAATAAGCTGCGGTGGGTTGAGTAGTACATAGGAGACAGAACACAAATTTAAAACAGCTAAGAAGCTTGACTGTACATAAGAAATAGGGGAAAAGTTGAGTGGAAATGATGTCAGTGGAGAGCAGTTTTCTTCTTAAGATGAGCATGTCTAAATATCGAAGGGATAAGGATCCTACAGAGTGGGAAGAGCTGAAGATGCAGGGAAGGATGAGGAAAACTGATGAAGCAAAGGCCCTGGGAAGTTCAGGAGGGTTGGGATCTGAAGATAATAGAGACACGCAACAGGAAGGTCATGGACATAGAAACAGCAGGGGTTAAAAAAAGTTGAGTAAAATTGAGATATAGGATGTTTAAAGAGTTTCTGGCAAAAGAATAGAGGATTTCCTAATTGGCAGTTTCATGTACAAACAGCAAAAACAGTTACATATACTTTATTCACAAAATTTAATATTGTAAATATATTAATATCATATACATACCTGTATCTATAGGTATGTTTATATCTGTACCAAAGAACTTTATATCTTAATAAACTGGCAAAAAAGTGAAATTAGCAAGAACACTAATGAACTATTGTTATCACAACTGTTAAGGTAGAACTGTCATGATATTATAACTACCTTCTCTTCAGCTACTCTGAATTTCTTGATTTGGTTTAAGGCCAAGGACAGCAAACTTTTTTCAACAAAGGGCCTGATAGTAAATACTATAGGTTTGTGAGCCATATGGTTTCTTCTGCAACTATCCAATTCTATCATTGTATCATGAAAACTGTCATAGACAGTATGTAACATAAATGAATGAGTGCAGCTGTGTTCCAATAAAATTTAAAGAACAAAAACAGATGGCAGGCAGGATTTAGGCCATGGGCCATCACTTGTCCACACTTGCTTTTATCCATGCCATGATTTTGTTGAGACTATCAACCATCTCATCTCACGGGTGATTTTGATGAGTTCAATTCAATGATCAGTTTATTGTTGAAGTCTTCTGTGTCTCCCAAGTCCATATTAATGTACCTCTTCCCTGGTTGCTCAGTGGTGAAGAATCCACCTGCCAATGCAAGTTCCATCCCTGGGTCAGGAAGAGCCTCTGAAGAAGGAAATGGAAACCCTCTCTATTATTCTTGCCTGGGAAATCCCATGGACAGAGGAGACTGGTGGGCTTCAGTCCAAGATGTCACAAAAGAGTCAGACACAACTTTGCAATTAAATGACAACAACAAATGGTGTTAGTATAGTATTCTTAAAATACGTACAATATTTATGCAATACGTTTTATGTAATAATTTATGTATTTTATTCTGATTTCACTGAGAATGGAGATCAAATCTTATTAACCTTTGTATCCCTAGCACAGTACTAACATAAAGTGGAAGTCCTACAAATAATTGTTCATTTAATGAATGAGTAAGCCAAGTATGGCACCCCACTCCAGTACTCTTGCCTGGAAAATCCCATGGACAGAGGAGCCTGGTAGGCTGCAGTCCATGGGGTCGCTAAGAGTCGGACACGACTGAACGACTTCACTTTCACTTTTCACTTTCATGCGTTGGAGAAGGAAATGGCAACCCACTCCAGTGTTCTTGCCTGGAGAATCCCAGGGACGGGGGAGCCTGGCGGTCTGCCGTCTATGGGGTCGCACAGAGTCGGACACGACTGAAGCGACTTAGCAGCAGCAAGCAAAGTATAAACCATTACTGTCCAACTCAAATAGAAGTCCTTCCTGCTGGGGCAGTTGAGCTGTTAATTAGGTTCGAGTTCAGTACCACATTCAGAGGTGGTTTAATAGCCACGAGTGTTTTATGAACTCTGAACCTGTTACTGGCATGATGTATATTTCCATGTCTTAAATGTTTCTCTGTCTTAAGGTATACACTTCTATTTATCATGATGCATGTGTGTGCTCAGTCATGTTCAACTCTTTGTGGTCCTATGGACTGTAGCCTGCCAAGGTCCTCTGTCCATGGAAACTTCCACGCAGTTGCCATTTCCTACTCCAGCGGATCTTCCCAATCCAGGTATTGAACCCACATCTCTTGCATCTCTTTCATTAGTAGGCAGATTCTTTACCACTAGCGCCACCTGGGAAGACCTTATATCATGATTTCATTTCATTAAATAGATTTACTATATTCACATTATGCAAAATGATTTTGCAGAAACAAAGTATGATTATATTTTGTCTCTTTTTTATTTTTTTATTATTTTTTTTGTCTCTCTTTTTTAAAGATAGTTAATTTGTGCTAAGTTAATGTGCTCTATGAGAATTTGATAAAAAACACTTACTGAGTACTTAAGCTGTTATTCAGTCGCCCAGTCATGTCCAACTCTTTGTGACCCCACGGACTGCAGCACATCAGACTTCCCTGTCCCTCACCATCTCCTGGAGTTTGCCCAAGGTTCATGTTCATTGCATCGGTGATGCCAGTCAGCCATCTCATCCCTTGAAGCCCTCTTCTCATTCTGCCCTCAATCTCTCCCAGCATCAGGGACTTTTCCATTCAGCTGTCTGTTCACATGAGATGACCAAAATACTGGAGCTTCAGCTTCAGCACCATTCGTTCCAGTGAATATTCAGGGTTGATCTCCCTTAAGATTGACTGGTTTGATCCAGGAGTCATCTCCAGCACCACAGTTCCAAGGCATCAATTCTTTGGCATTCTGCCTTCTTCATGGGCCAATCCTCACAACCATATGTGACCGCTGGGGAAACCATAGCCTTGACTATACAGACCTTTGTCAGCAGAGTAGTGTCTCTGCTTTTCAACACACTGTCTAGATTTGTCATCCCTTTCCTGCCATTAATAAATGCTTGTATTTTTCTCCAGACTATGTTAAGGAACATTCTATTATAATCTACATTTTAAAAATGCAAAAACCAAGGAATATAGAGGTAAAATAATTCATAAAAGGTCATACAGTTAATGAGACTGAGCCAGGACTCCAATTCATAGAGTCTGACTTCAGATCCCATGCATTTGAAAGGTTTTCCTGTATCTTTAATGTACTGAATATCACAGCCCATCCCATGTTAATCACATATGAAGAACAATTTATCATCTGACCAATTCTTGTTAGTTTTTAGGTCAATACTGTAGGCAGAATAAGGCTTTTTCCCATCTCCCCTCAAATGTCCCTACCCTAATCCCCAGAACCTAGGTACATGTTATTAACATAGCAAAAAGGGCTTTGGGGATATGATTAAAGTGAAGGACCTTGAAATGGAGTTTCTAGGACTACCAGGTTGACCCAAACTATTTTGATTGCTTAAAAGCACAAAACTTTTCCTTGCTGCAGTCAGTCAGAGAGAGAGAGAGAGGTGATTACAGAATAAGGATCAAAGTGAGGCAAGTCTTTACCTGTCTTTAAAGAGGCAAGTCTTTACCTGTCTTTAAAGAGGAAGGGAGGGGGCCATGTGATGAGGCTTGCAGGTGGCTTCAGGATGCTGAAAAAGGCAAGGAAATGAACTATTTCCTGGTGTCTCCACAAAGAACATAACCTCACTGCCACTTTGATTTCAGCCCTTTGAAACCTGTAACGGCAGAACCCGCAATCCTGGTCTACTGAAGTACGGGATAACAAACCTGCGGCATTTGAAGCCACTGTGCTTGTGGTTATTTACTGCACTGTCCATGTTGCTGTTCAGTTGCTAAGTCATATCTGCCTTTTGCAACCTATGGACTGCAGCCTGCCAGGCTCCTCTGTCCATGGGATTTCTGAGGCAAGAATATTGGAGTTGCCATTTCTTTCTCCAGGGGATATTCCCGACCCAGGGGTCAAACCATGTCTCCTTCATCGGCAATCGGGTTCTTTACCACTGAGCCACCAGGGAGCCCCCTGCAGTAGCAATAGAAAGCATATAATCAGCAACAAAGTTCTCTCCAGTATTAAAGAGAGGAGAAATGTTTTCATTCTTTCTGTATTTTCTCTCTGTCTCTCTTTCTCCCTCTTTCTCTCCACACATATGTGAACACTCACACAGACACATCTATCTTTATAATTCTTCTGGCAAGAATGTTTTAAAATGACATGATTTGATAAGGAAGACTGGCTAAATTCAGGTGGCGCTAGTGGTAAAGAATCTGCCTGTCAGTGCAGGAGATATAAGACACTGGGGTTCGATCCCTGGGTCAGGTCGGGAAGATCCCCTGGAGGAGGGCCTGGCAACCCACTCCAGTATTCTTGCCTGGAGAATCCCATGGGCAGAGGAGTTGAGGAGGCTACAGTCCATGGGGTTACAAAGAGTCAGACGTGGCTGAAGCAACTGAGCACGCATGACCAAATTCCAGGCAGAATACAGAACTTTCTCAAAAAGCAGTAAAAACAAGTGGTTCAAACTTGTCTTGGGCTTGGTTTTCAGGTCTTTTCCAGCCTTCCCTACCCTGTCACGTGATCTCCTGTCTATCCTAATCGCTGACCCTGACTCTGCTTTGATTCAGACTATTTTGATGACGTGGGCTTATTCTTCCAAGTATGGATTCCTGGTTTTGCTGTTTTCATTCCTATATGATTCTGAAAGGTACGCACATGTTTCTACCTAGCCAAGATGTACTCATTTCTAAAAATATCTTACCTGAGAACCAATTTACATGCATGTTTCTCCCTACCTTTCTGAAATGGCCTCAGTCAGTATTTTCTTCTGATTTTAATGAGGGAAAATGCTCATTACATAAATGTTATAATTTGAAAAAGTTTCATGAGAAGAAGCATCAAGTGAAGTGGCAATTAAGTCTTCAGTTCCTCTCAGAGAGACTTGCAACACTTCTTCTTCTAAATTCTTCACCTTTGCATTTTCTTCTTCATGCCTTTTGATCTCTTATTTTTAGACTCTGTCTCTTTGCATTTTTTGATCAATGCAACCCTTTTCAAAAGCATATGACAATTCATTACAAAAACCGTGAAAGTATTCAAATGCTTTGACCCAGAGATTCTACTCCTGGAAAACAAATGAAGTGAAACAAGATGCAAAATGTACCAGAATATTCATTATAGCAATAATTTACAGCTAGATGAAATCTAAATATTCAGGAAAGACAGTTGATAAAGTATGACATGTCAACATAATTGAATAACAGATAATGAAATTTATAATCATGAAGAACTGGATTCAAATCCCAGATACATTACCTAAACTACTGAACACATATGTAAATAGGGAAGGCAAGTCTCCTATTTAAGCCATAGTCTCCTCATTTAAAAATATGAATAATACTCTCATACTGACAACATGAAGATTAGATGAATTAACATATGTTAATATGCTGTGTTTATCACAGTTCTTGGAACATCATAACCACTCACTGCATTAACATCTTAGCTATTCATTTTAAAAGAATAAATTAGAAATCACCATAAAAATGATTAAAAAACATACGAGAATTGGTAGATTAACATGAAGTTATAAGAATATTGCTATTAAGAAAAGAACTCATGAAACAATTAGATAAACGTAAGCTATCTACAGTTTTAATAAGGTTTTGGTTTAAAAGAAAATACTTAAAAGATTTCTTACAATTTTAAATAGCTGAAGGATTTGAAAGCCCTTAAAGCCTCCAGTGGTTGCCAAAGGCAGTTTTATATTCATTATATTGTACAAACTGGCAAATACTTTTGAAAATAAGCAACGCAAAGTTAAAAAACTCATACTTGCATTTTAGCAGCTTTCAGAAGGAGTCTAATCAGAAGGCCCGTGGATCTTTGTTCTACTGAGATGCCCTCCAAAATAACACAAGCTCACAATAGGTGGCCCCAATGAGGCCTCTTTTTATAATGACAAAGAAAACTGTTCCTACAAATCAAAGCCCATATAAACAAGGGAAAGGCCATTTTAAAACATTCACAATCAAAGCCAGTTGTCAGCCAGCAAGAGACACTGTTGAAATGACTCCTATCCATCACATATTTATTTCTACAGATGAAGAATTATACATTTGACTTGTTGGAAAGGTTGGGTACTAAAAATAGTCTTTAAAAAACTAAAGCACAGAGAGAGGAACAAAAAGAGAGGCAGCTGCTTATTTCTTTCTCTGTAACAAAATGTGACTTATAATGTAGTAATGGAAAAACAGCGGAGCCCCAAATGAAGCAATTTATAAAATCCACACTATAAAATAATGCCACAGAATATGATGCTGATTAGCATTGAATGAAACTGCCAAGTATCTTAAAATATCAGTTATGTAATTTTGCTACCTTATTGAGAAAACCACGGAGTGAGTGAGGTGGTGGTTTTACCACAGATGTTGTTGCTGCACAAGTGGATAACCTGAGCCTCTAGAGAAACAAAATGATATTCTATGTTGAAGTTCAGTGATAAAAGAGGGAATTGCCTTGTAATAAGGAAGAGAATGACTTCATACAGATCCCATCAGCAGCAATGAAAATTCCTTGGGTAGATTTTGATTCAAGATGCTTTGTAAAAATGATTAGAAATGTCACCGGGACTGAAAATTTCTTTCAAATCAAACTTAGCTAAATAATTATTTTGCATTTTGAGATCAGACTAAAGGCAACCACAATCACTATTCCTGTTTCTTGAGAATTTTCTTTAGACCTCATCAAAATTTATTTTGCAACTCTTTGCTCTGTTTTTCTTGTTTCTGTTCTTTCAAATTTTGGTACTGGAGAAGATTCTTGAGAGTCCCTTGGACAGCAAGGAGATACAACCAGTCCATCCTAAAGGAAATCAGTTCTTAATATTCATTGGAAAGACTGATACTGAAGCTGAAACTCCAATACTTTGGCCACCTGATGCGAATAGCTGACTCACTGGAAAAAACCCTGATGCCGGGGAATATTGAAGGCAGGAAGAGAAGGGGACAACAGAGGATGAGATGGTTGGATGGCATCACCGACTCAATGGACATGAGTTTGAGCACCTCCGGGAGATGGAGAAGGACAGGGGAGCCTGGTGTGCTGCAGTTCATGGGGTCATAAAGAGCTGGACACAGATTAGCAACTGAGCAACAACAACAAAATTCCTTACTAAATTGAATCCAGTCCTCAAATGTTATTGCTAATTTATTTTAAATCTTGTAGTTCTGGTTCTGTACCAAGTGGAGGACATAAACCGTAGTATTTGCCCTGTAGTCCCACAGACCTTCCTCTGTTTAGATAAACATGCTGCTGCCCATCCTTGGCCTGATTTTCTCCTCTGGGCATCAGAAATTAGACAAGCCAGCAAATGATGACTGACAGCTAAGGTGAGTTAGAAGATGAATCTTGCTATATAAACTGAGTTTATTAACTATTAGTAATCTCTGAGAGTTGATGGCATTACTTCAATAGTTGTACATTTTTATTTGTTCTAGATGAAAATTAGCCAAAATCATCTGACCAATATATATAGCAAGATGATTTTTACTTTTCTCTGCATTTCTAAGTGCATTCATAAACAGTCTAACACTACATGGCATGCCTTATAGGAATTGTAGGATATTTTAATTGAAAGGTACCATACTGATCAATGGGTCCTCTCTTAAAAACCATTCCAGAGATGTAGACGTTTAGGTGTCAGACTCAGGTGTATTTCTGGAGCTTGGATTGGATAATTCTGTTTTAAAAGCATGGCCATCTCAAGAGAGAGAGAGTAAAAAGACAGTGTTTAGGGATAGGGCTGGAAGTATAAGTTAAGCAGTCAAATGGAGATACATACCTAAAAATGCTGAGCAATTAAATGCAAACTAGACATAAGGGAACTAAAAGAGACTAAGGATTCAAGCACAGAGCTATTGAGTTTGGATGAGACGGTGGAAGAAGAAATTTGGTGAAACACACTGAAATACTGTGGTAGAGTCAGAGGGCCCTTTTCTAGAGCATGTTTGGCCTCATTTCTGAATGGGGAGTTGTTATAAGCCCTGAGCCAATGTAAATAAGTATGACTATAGACTCAATACTTAAATTCTATTTCTAGAATTCAAGTCAAATTTGTCATCCAACCTCTATGTGAAGAACTCTAGTGTCAAACACTTATTTTTTTTCCAAAAATGTCCATTTTGGTTTTGGAAAACTCTGAATATTGGACAGTTTTTCCTTTTCTTATACCCAAATGAGTCCCTGATAACTTCCACCCACTAGTCTTTTATGCTGTACATAACAATAGAAGGAATGGAATATCAATTGGATAATTTTTAGAAATTCAACTGGACCAAAAATTCAAGTAGCAAGATTATCTGGACATCTTAACTTAGGGTCTTAATTGCCAGGAAAAATAGAAATAAGTTATTTTACTAAAACTACAGACAGGCTAATATTCATGTAATTGTTTTCTACTAGCAAATGTTTCACAGCATTTTAAACATTCTGTAATAAAATAAAGTCCTTT
Organism: Bison bison bison; assembly: GCF_000754665.1. Lineage (NCBI taxonomy): Eukaryota > Metazoa > Chordata > Mammalia > Artiodactyla > Bovidae > Bison > Bison bison. Next base: position 2,179,948 of record NW_011494817.1, on the reverse strand, counting down.
TTAGAAGATATTTTAAAAGCACTATAATAAGATTATTATCTTTATTGTCAACACCTTTGGTGAGGACATCTTGAGGCAGGTACTTAGCTTGATTCTTTGCAGGAGAAACGTCCTTGATGTCAATGACCTTCAAATGTACAGTCAAAATTATGGCAGGAAAAGTCTGAAGACTATTTTTTACTTGAATTCCATAACATATTTTGGAGCAAGAATGTAAAATATAAGGGGAACATTGTGCTTTCTTAAGATAATTGGAATGTATTTATCAAGCTCAAAGGAGTCAATTAGTGTAAATTTGTTGCTATTTTATTAAAATTAAAGAAAGGGGATAATAAAAGGAACAAGTCATTCCACAATCAAGAGGAAAAGAATCACAATCGTTCCCATATTTTACAAGAGCACGTTCATTCAGATACATCTATAGTTACTTATTACCAAATGGCATCCTTTCCATGGAAATATGAGCTTGAGAAGAACCCTTCGGGGAATGATCAAAATCCAGCAAAGCAAGCACAGGTGGCTTCTACCTGAGTAGGAGGAGGGCTACATTTTGTATTGATAACAGTTTTGATAAGGGTCTCCAGAGACACATGCCAAGGATTTCCACTGGGACATCCCCTGGGGACTTTAACATCATTTAAGTTATAGCGAGGTCAGGTTTTTTGCCCCAGCTCTATTGCCTAAACCTTTCATAAATGGCTCTGATACATCAAATTGTGGTAATCCTCTTTTTCCATGAGCAGGGGCTGCTTTTCTTCTGGAAGCTGGTTTCTCTTTCGACGACATAACAGGCTAGTAAGTCCTCCCAGCACAGCAGT
>NW_011494817.1:2174886-2179030 GCF_000754665.1 Bison bison bison | reverse complement strand
AAGGACAGACCCAACCACAGCTGCCCCAGTGAGCCACGGCCAGATTCGTTGCGCTTGCTCTAAGTAGGGCTTAATGTAATCTTGAAAAATGTCCGGTTCTGAAATAGAAAGACATCCCAATGTTTTTACTATCATCATCATCACCATCATCCTTGCTGCATACTTTGGAGTCAGAGGCTTAAGTCTAAATGCCAGCTCTGCTACTTACTAGCTATACGAGCTTGGGAAAGTTACACCTAATACCCCAAGGCTTCAGTGTCTTCAACAGGAAAATAGGAAAACAATACCACCTTGCTTGGATGTTTCAAACTTCATAGACAGTATCTGACCTGTAAATTGTATAGTGCCTGCTCCCTGCCAGCTACTCTAACTCCTTTAGCTATTTTTAGTTATTTGGACTCCATATTTCTAAATAATAGGCAAATACTACTATCTCTTAATTTCTTGAGTTTATCTCTGGAGTTTGTCATGCATAAGCAATTATTTTAGCTCTCTCACAACTTCCCTTTTCTCCATCTTTTCAGTATAATAACATCAGGATTTGGGGCCAAATCCACATCTAGGACTTTCATTATTTTTAGTATTTAAATTTGATTCACAATTGAACCTAATAGTACTCTATGATTACATTATGATTACATTTCTTTCTCACATCATTTTCCTCTTGGAGTTGCTTGATTTTAAAGGAACCATCATTATTTACAAGACACTCTAAAATATCAGTTTTGTGACACAAAGGAAAGAAGAGAGTGTATCTTGGGCTTACCTTGCAAAAAAAATATGACTTTATGTGACTCAAGTCTTAAGCAAAAGTAATGCATGTAACTTTGGGGCAGTTCCCTAAAAAAGAAAAAGGATGCCTTCTCCTTTTCCCTTTTCTCCTTTCAACTAATGCAAATAGCATGTTGGTGAGCCAGCACAGGTCATGTGATCAAGGGTACACCCTAGGTCTTACAGAACTACAAGGAAGCAGCGGCTCTGGTCCCTGAAATTATGGGGCATGTATTTAACTATATACCAAGACTGCTATTTGACCAATTAATAAACTAACTTATCTAGGCCATGGATATTTGAGCCTATATCTGTTCCCCAACCTTACTTTCCCTTTGTGGCTGATGTTGGAACTGTAACAGCTTTTTTTATAACCTATTTTGTTGGCTACAATTGATTAGTTCTGAGTGAACCACTGACTCAAGATGGGCCAATCAGAATTGGCCATTACTCAGAATTCACTGTGAAGAATTGAGTCCAGTGACTCAGGAGCTGGTAACAGTCTTAGTGCTAGGGAAGGGGTGGGGAGGGGAAAATGAGAAAGGGAGAGAGAAAGGAGATAAATCTTTAGACTGCTTGTTTCCTGGTTCCTACTGTTTCTCAGTCTCAGCTACATTTTTGTCTTTTTTATATTTCTAGTGTTCCTTCCTTCCTTGGGTTCTGTAAACCAATAAATTATCTTTTTATGTAATCTTGTTTCTATGGAGTTTCTGACATTTGCACTTCAAAAAGTCCTAATTATTTTTAAAGGTTAATTAGATTCCTGCAGTAATAAAAGATGGAGTAAGTACCTTAAGATACTCTGAAATTACAGTTATATGAAAGCTATGTTGTCATAAAAAATTACATCAAATAAAAAGAAAATGAGTATTAGTTTATAAAATAACTAGGAAAGAATGGGTAGCAATGTGTTGTGAATGTAAAATGAGAGTCTCAATGTTCACCATAAACTCAAGAACTCAGAACAATTAAAACAAGAGAATTTGTTAAAAATTAATTTTATATTATATTTCAATCTTCATTCAAAGGAGGAAAAAGTGGCGTTTCCCTGACTTAAGCAGGACAGAGCTCAGACCCTGTTTCTCCTGTTACCTTCTGCATTCCTGTCCTTCACACAGCATTTTGCCAGCTGTCACTAAGATACTTTTAATATTCTTAGGTTCCATTAAACATAATTTGAAAAATATAGCCAATTAATGTTTCTCTTCATCATGAAGGGGCAATAAGCTCCAAAGAATTAACATTATAGAGTAAATAATAATAACAACAATTTATAACTTTGAATTAATATTAATTTAAATCTAAGAAATAAAAGCTAACAAAACTAAAATAAATTTTAAAATGTGAAAAATATTTTCATCAAACATAAAAGTACCTGTTTTAATACATTTAAAAATCATATTGAAAATGAGACTACAAATGCTGAGCTTGCATTGCTATTAATCACTTCAATATAGCATGCATTTTAACTGTGACATAATGCAGATACATAGACATTACATAATAATTATGATTTTCTTTATTGCTTGCTGCTCAGCTCAAATGCTTTCAAAATTTTAAAATACTATTTCTTTATATGTCCTTTCCAGCTTATTTTATTATTTCTCTACTTTGGTTCATTTCAAGCAGTTTTAAATTTTACTGTCATCAGTGGACTATCTTCTTTGAAACAATCCGTGTTTCTTAATGGCTTCAATCTAAACTTTTGACTTTTCCTTCTCAGTTGTTTGTTTTGCAGCCTCAATAGTGCTCCTGTAAATTATTTTTTAATATAAAAAGTTCTCTATTATTTTTACCTACTTAAAATTTCATTTTTCTTGTTACCTATTCTCTATAGAATAATCATATAGTTTTCTATTTGTTTGGTGCTCTGTCATTTCCAAAGCATTATTCACATGCCCATTTATCTATACAAGAAATGCATAAGGTAGTTAGGAATCATTATCCTAATTTAATGAATTCCCAACTTGAAACTTAGAAAATTTGCCTGTAATATTTAAATTCTGCAATGTATGTGTAACGTTAGGTATGATGCCTTTCACATAAAAAGTAATTTATAACTCTTATTTATTATTCTTATTCTATACTGTTCATGGGGTTCTCAAGGCAACAATACTGAAGTGGTTCACCATTCTCTTCTCCAGTGGACCACATTCTGTCAGACCTCTCCAGCATGACCTGGCCATCTTGGGTAACCTCTGCATGGCATGGCTTAGTTTCATTGAGTTAGACAAGGCTGTAGTCCACGTGATCAGATTGGCTCATTTTCTGTGATTGTGGTGATGAAAAGGCAAAAAGTTAGGATACTGAAAGATGAACTCCCTAGGTCATTAGGTGCCCCATATGCTACTGGAGATCAGTAGAGGAATAACTCCAGAAAGAATGAAGTGACAGCCAAAGCAAAAGCAACACCCAGTTGTGGATGTGACTGATGATAGAAGCAAGGTCTAATGCTGTAAAAAAACAATATTATATAGGAACCTGAAATGATAGGTCGATGAATCAAGGCAAATTGGAAGTGGTCAAACAAGAGATGGCAAGAGTGAACTTCAACATTCTAGGAATCAGCAAACTAAAATTGACTGGAATCGGTGAATTTAACTCAGATGACCATTATATCTACTACTATGAGCAGGAATCCCTTGGAAGAAATGGAGTCATAGTCAACAAACGAGTCCGAAATGTATTACTTGGATGCAATCTCAAAAACGACAGAATGATCTCTGTTCGTTTCCAAGGCAAACCATTCAATATTACGGTAATCCAAGTCTATGACCCGACCAGTAATGCTGAAGAAGCTGAAGTTGAACGGTTCTATGAAGACCTACAAGACCTTCTAGAATTAACACACAAAAGAGATGCCTTTTTCATTATAGAGGACTGGAATGCAAAAGTAGGAAGTCAAGAAACACCTTAAGTAACAGGCAAATTTGGCCTTGGAGTACAGAATGAAGCAGGCAAAGGCTAATAGAGTTTTGCCAAGAGAATACACTGGTCATAGAAAATACCCTCTTCCAACAACACAAGAGAAAACTCTACCCATGGACATCACCAGATGGCCAACACTGAAATCAGATTGATTATATTCTTTGCCGCAAAAGATGGAAAAGCTCTATACAGTCAGCAAAAACAAGACTTCTGACTCTGACTCATGAAACCGTATTGCCAAATTCAGACTGAAATTGAAGAAAGTGGGGGAAACCACTAGATCATTAGGTATGACCTAAATCAAATCCCTTATGAGTATACAGTGGAAGGGAGAAATAGATTTAAGGGACTAGATCTGATAGACAGAATGCCTGATGAACTATGGACGGAGGTTTGTGACATTGTACAGGAGACAGGGGTCAAGACCATCCCCAAGAAAAAGAAA
>NW_011494817.1:2171458-2174786 GCF_000754665.1 Bison bison bison | reverse complement strand
CGGAGTTATAGAGAATAGCAAGGAGAGATAAGAAAGCCTTCCTCAGCGATCAATGCAAAGAAATAGAGGAAAACAATAGAATGGGAAAGACTAGAGATCTCTTCAAGAAAATTAGAGATACCAAGGGAACATTTCATGCAAAGATGGGCTCAATAAAGGACAAAAATGGTATGGACCTAACAGAAGCAGAAGATATTTAGAAGAGGTGACAAGAATACACAGAAGAAATGTACAAAAAAGATGTTCATAAGATCTTCATGACCCAGATAATCATGTTGGTGTGCTCACTCACCTAGAGCCAGACATCCTGGAATGTGAAGTCAAGTGGGCCTTAGGAAGCATCACTATGAACAAAGCAAGTGGAGGTGAGGGAATTCCAGTTGAGCTATTTCAACTCCTAAAAGATGATGCTGTGAAAGTGCTGCACTCAGTATGCCAGCAAATTTGGAAAACTCAGCAGTGGCCACAGGACTGGAAAAGGTCAGTTTTCATTCCAATCCCAAAGAAAGGCAATTTCAAAGAGAGGCAATTCCAAAGAATGCTCAAATTACCACACAATTGCACTCATCTCACACGCTAGTAAAGTAATGCTCAAAATTCTCCAGGCCAGGCTTCAGCAGTACATGAATTTCCAGATGTTCAAACTGGTTTTAGAAAAGACAGAGGAACCAGAGATCAAATTGCCAATATCTTTTGGATCATCAAAAAAGCAAGAGAGTTCCAGAAAAACATCTATTTCTGCTTTATTGACTATGCCAAAGCCTTTGACTGTGTGGATGACAATAAACTGTGGAAAATTTTGAAAGAGATGGGAATACCAGACCACCTGACTTGCCTCTTGAGAAACCTATATGCAGGTCAGGAAGCAACAGTCAGAACTGGGCATGGAAAATCAGACTGGCTCCAAATAGGAAAAGGAGTACGTCAAGGCTGTATATTGTCACCCTGCTTATTTAACTTATATGCAGAGTACATCATGAGAAACGCTGGGCTGGAGGAAGCACAAGCTGGAATAATGATTGCCGGGAGAAATATCAATAACCTCAGATATGTGGATGACACCACCCTTAAGGCAGAAAGTGAAGAAGAACTAAAGACCATCTTGATGAAAATGAAAGAGGAGAGTGAAAGAGTTGGCTTAAAGCTCAACATTCAGAAAACTAAGATCATGGCTTCCACTCCCGTCATTTCATGGCAAATAGATGGGGAAACAGTGGAAACGGTATCAGACTTTCTTTTTGGGGGCTCCAAAATCACGGCAGATGGTGTTTACTCCATGATATTAAAAGACACTTACTCCATGGAAGAAAAGTTATGACCAACCTAGACAGCAGAGGCATTACTTTGTTAACAAAGGTCCATCTAGTCAAGGCTATGGTTTTTCCAGTAGTCATGTATGGATGTGAGAGTTGGCCTATAAAGAAAGCTGATTGCTAAAGAATTGATGCTTTTGAACTGTGGTGTTGGAGAAGACTCTTGAGAGTCCCTTGGTCTGCAAGGACATCCAAACAGTCCATCCTAAATGAGATCAGTCCTGGGTGTTCATTGGAAGGACTGATGTTGAAGCCAAAACTCCAATACTTTGGCCACCTGATGCGAAGAGCTGACTCATCTGAAAAGACCCTGATGCTGGGAAAGACTGAGGGCAAGAGGAGCAGGGGACAACAGAGGATGAGATGGTTGCATGGCATCATGGACTCAATGGACATGAGTTTGGGTAGACTCCAGGAGTTGGGATGGACAGGGAGGCCTGCCATGCTGAGGTTCATGGGTCACAAAGAGTTGGAAATGACTGAGCGACTGAACTGAACTGAACTGAATTCTTATTCCAAAGTAGTACCATCAGTATTTCAAATGAATCAGCTTGCAATAAAATTTTATCTCTTTAAACTTGTTTTGGTCACTGATTTTGTTCAATTTTCTCTTCTGGATTCCCAGATTCTTTTCTTCTATGCTCCTTTGTGACACTCGGCACAATCATCTATGTGTTATAGTTATTTATATATGTTTCTTACTTTTCAAACTTGATCACAAACTCTTGACAGCAAGTAGTGTATCTTTTTTTTTAAATTTTATTTTATTTTTAAACTTTACAATATTGTATTAGTTTTGCCAAACTTCGAAATGAATCCACCACAGGTATACCTGTGCTCCCCATCCTGAACCCTCCTCCCTCCGCGTACCCTCACTCTGGGTCTTCCCAGTGCACTAGCCCCAAGCATCCAGTATTGTGCATCGAACCTGGACTGGCGACTCATTTCATACTTGATATTATACATGTTTCAATGCCATTCTCCCAAATCTCCCCACCCTCTCCCTCTCCCACAGAGTCCATAAGACTGATCTATACATCAGTGTCTCTTTTGCTGTCTCGTACACAGGGTTATTGTTACCATCTTTCTAAATTCCATATATATGCATTAGTATACTGTATTGGTGTTTTTCTTTCTGGCTTACTTCACTCTGTATAATAGGCTCCAGTTTCATCCACCTCATTAGAACTGATTCAAATGTATTCTTTTTAATGGCTGAGTAATACTCCATTGTGTGTACGTACCACAGCTTTCTTATCCATTCATCTGCTGATGGGCCTCTAGGTTGCTTCCATGTCCTGGCTATTATAAACAGTGTTGCGATGGACATGGGGTACACGTGTCTCTTTCCCTTCTGGTTTCCTCAGTGTGTATGCCCAGCAGTGGGATTGCTGGATCATAAGGCAGTTCTATTTCCAGTTTTTTAAGGAATCTCCACACTGTTCTCCATAGTGGCTGTACTAGTTTGCATTCCCACCAACAGTGTAAGAGAGTTCCCTTTTCTCCACACCCTCTCCAGCATTTATTGCTTGTAGACTTTTGGATCGCAGCCATTCTGACTGGTGTGAAATGGTACCTCATAGTGGTTTTGATTTGCATTTCTCTGATAATGAGTGATGTTGAGCATCTTTTCATGTGTTTGTTAGCCATCTGTATGTCTTCTTTGGAGAAATGTCTGTTTAGTTCTTTGGCCCATTTTTTGATTGGGTCATTTATTTTTCTGGAGTTGAGCTGCAGGAGTTGCTTGTATATTTTTGAAATTAGTTGTTTGTCAGTTGCTTCATTTGCTATTATTTTCTCCCATTCTGAAAGCTGCCTTTTCACCTTGCTAATAGTTTCCTTTGTTGTGCAGAAGCTTTTAAGTTTAATTAGGTCCCATTTGCTTATTTTTGCTTTTATTTCCAATATTCTGGGAGGTGGGTCATAGAGGATCCTGCTGTGATGTATGTCGGAGAGTGTTTTGCCTATGTTCTCCTCTAGGAGTTTTATAGTTTCTGGTCTTACGTTGAGATCTT
>NW_011494817.1:2149589-2171266 GCF_000754665.1 Bison bison bison | reverse complement strand
GAACAAACAATTTCACAATTTGTATGGAAATACAAAAAACCTCGAATAGCCAAAGCTATCTTGAGAAAGAAGAATGGAACTGGAGGAATCAACCTACCTGACTTCAGGCTCTATTACAAAGCCACAGTTATCAAGACAGTATGGTACTGGCACAAAGACAAAAATATTGATCAATGGAACAAAATAGAAAGCCCAGAGATAAATCCACGCACATAAGTAGTGTATCTTTATTTATCTTTCATTCTTCTATTTATTTATTCATTCATACAGCAACATTTACTGAGACACAATATATGCCACGTGGTTGTTCACACATGTGAAAGGATCAGAGCCCCTGGCCTGAAGGAGACAATAACTGGAAGAGGAGCCTGACAAGTAAACAAATTGTTTTAAGAACAATGCTGTTCTAATGAAAGCATGTAAAAGATATAATGGGATCACAGGGAAAAGACCTCCTCTATCTGTCTGGGGAATCAGAGAAGGCATCCCAGGAGACTATCCCTCTGAGTAGAATGAATTAGAACTTGAATGTAGGATGCTGATGGCAAGCCATTCCTGGCAGAAGGAACAGGATACACCTTTGCATACACATAGGCAAGCATAAGTGAACAAATCCACAAACAACAGAGACCTCATCAAATCCCGTGTGCAGAATGAAATATTCCAATTATTGTGCATGCCTCTTCCTCTCATTTTTAAAAATTAATTTATTCATTTTAATTGGAGGCTAATTACTTTACAATGTTGTAGTGGTTTTTGCCATAGATTGACATGAATCAGCCATGGGTGTACATGTGTTCCCCATCCTGAACCCCCCTCCCATCTCCTTCCCCATCCCATCCCTCAGGGTTGTCCCATTGCACCGGTTTTGAGTGCCCTGTTTCATGCATCGAACTTGGACTGATGATCTGTCTCACATATGGTAATATACATGTTTCAATGCTATTCTCTCAAATCATCCTACTTTGGCCTTCTCCCACAGAGTCCAAAAGTCTTTTCTTTATATCTGTGTCTCTATTGCTGTCTCACGTATAGGGTTGTCAGTACCATCTTTCTAAATTCCATATATATGCATTAATATATCGTATTAGTGTTTTTCTTTCTGACTTACTTAACTCTGTATAATAGGCTCAAGTTTCATCCAGCTTATTAGAACTGATTCAAATGTGTTCTTTTAAATAGCTGAGCAATATTCCATTGTGTATATATACTACAGCTTTCTTACCCATTCACCTGCCAATGGACATCTAGGTTTGTCCATGTCCTAGCTATTGTAAACAGTGCAAAAAAACAATCCCATTCACCACTGTGATGAAAAGAATAAAATCTTTAGGAATAAAAAGTGAAAGTGAAGTTGCTCAGTTGTGTCCGACTCTTTGCTACCCCCATGGACTGTAGCCTACCAGACTTCTCCATCCATGGGATTTTCCAGGCAAGAGTACTGGAGTGGGTTGCCATTTCCTTCTCCAGGATATCTTCCCGACCCAGGGATTGAACCCTGGTCTCCCGCATTGTAGGCAGACGCTTTACCAGCTTAGCCATTTATCCTTAGGAATAAATCTACCTAAAAAACAAAAGACCTATATATAGAAAACTATAAAACACTGATGAAAGAAATCAAAGATGACACAAATAGATGGAGAAATATACCATGTTCATGGATTGGAAGAATCAATATAGTGAAAATGAGTATACTACTCAAAGAAATCTAAAGATTCAATGAAATCCCTATCAAGCTACCAATGGTATTTTTCACAGAACTAGAAAAAATAACTTCACAATTTGTATGGAAATACAAAAAATCTCAAATAGCCAAAGCATCTTGAGAAAGAAAAATGGAACTGGAGGAATCAACCTGCCTGACTTCAGACTATACCACAAAGCTACAGTCATCAAGTATGGATGTGAGAGTTGGACTGTGAAGAAAGCTGAGTGCCGAAGAATTGATGCTTTTGAACTGTGGTGTTGGAGAAGACTCTTGAGAGTCCCTTGAACTCCAAGGAGATCCAACCAGTCCATCCTAAAGGAGATCAGTCCTGGGTGTTAATTGGAAGGACTGATGCTGAGGCTGAAACTCCAATACTTTGGCCACCTCATGTGAAGAGTTGACTCATTGCAAAAGACCCTGATGCTGGGAGGGATTGAGGGCAGGAGGAGAAGGGGATGACAGAGGATGAGATGGCTGGATGGCATCACTGACTCGATGCACATGAGTTTGGAGGAACTCCGGGAGCTGGTGATGGACAGGGAGGCCTGGCATGCTGCGGTTCATGGGGTTGCAGAGTCAAACATGACTGAGCAATTGAACTGATTGACTGACAGTCATCAGGACAGTATGGTACTGGCACAAAGACATAAATATAGATCAATGGAACAAAGTAGAAATCCCAGAGATAAATCCATGCACCTATGGACACCTTATCTTTGACAAAAGAAGCAAAAATATACAATGGAGAAAAGGCAATCTCTTTAACAAGTAGTGCTGGGAAAACTGGACAACCACCTGTAAAATAATGGAACTAGAACACTTTCTAACACCATTCACAAAAATAAACTCAAAATGGATTAAAGATCTAAATGTAAGACCAGAAACTATAAAACTCCTAGACCAGAAACTATAAAACTCCTATAAAACATAAGTAAAACACTCTCTGACATGAATCACAGCAAGATCCTCTATGACCCACCTCTCAGAGTAACGGAAATAAAAGCTGAAATAAACAAATGAGACCTAATTAAACTTAAAAGCTTTTGCACAACGAAGGATACTATAAGCAAGGTGAAAAAACAGCCTTCAGGATGGGAGAAAATAATAGCAAACAAGGCAACTGACAAAGAGTTAATCTCTAAAATATACAAGCAGCTCATGCAGCTCAATACCATAAAAATAAACTACTCAATCAAAAAATGGGCCAAAGAACTAAACAGACATTTCTCCAAAGAAGACATACAGATGGCTAACAAACACACAAAAAGATGCTCAGCATTTCCCATTATCAGAGAAATGCAAATCAAAACCACAATGAGATACCATCTTATGCCAGTCAGAATGGCTGCTATCAAAAAGTCTGCAAAAAAATAAATGCTGGAGATGGTGTGGGGAAAAGGGAACCCTCTTCCCCTGAAAGTGGCACTGCACAGTAGTGTGGCCACTATGGAGAACAGTGTGGAGATTCCTTAAAAAAACTGGAACTAGAACTGCCATATGACCCAGCAATCCCACTGCTGGGCATACACACCAAGGAAACCAGAATTGAAAGTGACACGTGCATCCTCCTCTCATTTTTAAAATCAAATGTCAAGTCTTTTGGAATATATTAGAAGAAGGAAGCTCTTAGCAAAGTAGCACCATATAGAAAGCAGGAGTACATTTGCCAACAGGATTCAACCCATTTCGGTTTCATCTTTTAACCAGTTATGAATGTGAAAAAATGACCTGCTACTCAATTTTTTAAAACATCGCTATATTCAATTATAAGAGAAAATGTTTGACTAAAGCAAGAAATTATCAGCAGCCTTAATTATAAACATGTCTGCCTAAATGATGAATAATTAACTGCCTGAACTAAATTATATTGAAAAATTTAAAGACATTTTTAGTAAGGTGGTTAAAGTTTAGCAATTAATAGAGATAAAACTTAAACTCCTTGAAAGTACTATAGGAGCACTAGAATAATTCATAAAATGGAAAATAGGCAACAATTGTTATTTATTTTAAAGCAAAACTTTTCTAAAACTTGTGCAAATTCACAGCTGTATGAAAATACTGTAAATACATAAAACATGTAAAATCAATTTTATTTTAAAAAATCTAACTATAAATAAATAATAAATACCATTAATCCCTTAATGTGATACTCCTTTCCCTTTTCTTCTCTAATACTTCTTGTTGCCTTTTCGGTAAAAAGTACCCATTTGGACATTAGGGAAGGAACAATGAGGTGGAGCTTGGTAGGCTGCAGTCTACGGGGTTGCAAAGAGTTGAACATAACTGAGCATGAACACATGCATGCATACAATGAGGTGGAGCATGAAAGTCACTACCGCATTGTGATCATAAAGGACTGTAAAGACTGGCAGTTTATATGCTCATGTCTCGCACATCAGCATCTACAGGCCCCAATCTCTTCTGAGGTTCGAGGCCATCTAGCTACCTCAGAGACATCTTGACTCTGATGTGCCATTCACCCCATTTCACTGTGTAACGGATACCACCGTGAGATTCTCTCCATGTCTGGCCCTGTTCCTATTGTTACTGCCTTAACGAATTCAATCACCATTTATCATAGGCCAGAAAGCTTAAAGTCATCTCTAATATTTCCTTCTTTCTCATCTATTACATAAATCATTTTCCAAGTTCCATAAATTTTGCTTTCAAAATAACTTCAAATTCTTTTGTCCTTTCTACCTCGCCTCCTATCACTGCTGCTGCAATTCAAATTTCCTTCAGCTCTCCCCTGGATACTTGTAATAGCATTTTCATCAGCCTCCCTGAATGTGCTTTGCGACTGCCATAAAACTTCCTACACGCTGCAGCAAACATAATCTTATGAAAACTCAAATTCGACCCTGATTTGTTTAAAATTCATTAATGAATCTGTTATCCTAGCAGTCTGGCCCAAATTCATGATCAAGACTCCCTTTTCAACTAATGAATTCCTCCTGTCATGGATATTCTCTGAAATGTCACTTCATTGACTCCTAGAGATAGGCACATCTCTAAATAAATGAGTCATTAGGAACGTGGTGGTTTAAGGTCTTTCTCTTTCATTAGGAGGAGACTACATTGCTTGCCACTGTATTTGTAGTGTCTAAAAGAATGCCTTGTACAAGACAGTTACTAAACATATGTATGTAAAAGGAATAAATAAACCAATAAAATCACCTAAAAAATACCTAGTGCAATAGAAGGCTTGAAATACATTCAGTTTAGTTCAGTTCAGTTGCTCAGTCGTGTCTGACTCTTTGCGACCCCATGAATCGCAGCACACCAGGCCTCCCTGTCCATCACCAACTCCCGGAGTTCACTCAGACTCACGTCCATCGAGTCAGCGATGCCATCCAGCCATCTCATCCTCTGTCATCCCCTTCTCCTCCTGTCCCCAATCCCTCCCAGCATCAGAGTCTTTTCCAATGAGTCAACTCTTCGCATGAGGTGGCCAAAGTATGGGAGTTTCAGCTTTAGCATTATTCCTTCCAAAGAAATCCCAGGGCTGATCTCCTTGAGAATGGACTGGTTGGATCTCCTTGCAGTCCAAGGGACTCTCAAGAGTCTTCTCTAACAACACAGTTCAAAAGCATCAATTCTTCAGTGCTCAGCCTTCTTCACAGTCCAACTCTCACATCCATACATGACCACTGGAAAAGCCATAGCCTTGACTAGACGGACCTTTGTTGGCAAAGTAGTGTCTCTGCTTTTCAATATGCCATCTAGGTTGTTCATAACTTTCCTTCCAAGGAGCAAGCATCTCTTAATTTCATGCCTGCAGTCACCATCTGCAGTGACTTTGGAGCCCCCAAAAATAAAGTCTGACACTGTTTCCACTGTTTCCCCATCTATTTCCCATGAAGTGATGGGACCGGATGCCATGATCTTCGTTTTCTGAATGTTGAGCTTTAAACCAACTTTTTCACTGTCCACTTTCACTTTCATCAAGAGTCTTTTTAGTTCCTCTTCACTTTCTGCCTTAAGGGTGGTGTCATCTGCATATCTGAGGTTATTGATATTTCTCCCGGTACATTAAAAATATCTAAAAATGACCTGAGTATTAAGCGGTGTGTTTTTTTTTTTAGCAAGCTTTATTTATATGTATTGTACTATACACAAGAAAGTGTTAGGCCCTCAGTTGTGTCCATCTCTGTGACCCCATGAACTGTAGCCCACCAGGCTCTTGTGTCCGTGGGATTTCCCAGGCAAGAATACTGGATTGGGTTAAGTATACTTTATTTGTGTGTAATTACATGTAAGTCATACTTACATGCATTTATTCTTCATGATAAATATCACTTGTGTTCAATTTAATTCATTGATTTTACCCCATACCAGATATTCTTTGGTATTTAGACTAGAGAAGCTTGCAAGATATCAATTCTGATTTTGTAGGGCTTACAGCCAAAGTAGAAAGAAAGAAAGTGAAGTTGCTCAATTCTGTCTGACTCTTTGTGATCCTATGGACTGTGGCCCAACAGGCTCTTCTGTCCATGGGATTTTCCAGGCAAGAATACTGGAGTGGGTTGCCATTTCCTCCTACAACAGCCAAGGTAGAGAGGGGGACAAATCATATGTAGAAAAACTAGCATGCAATTCTAACAAAGGAGTGATTAAACATGACTATGTGTATATGTGTGTGTGTGTATATATATATATATATATATAATTATTTTGTATCTGAGAGTTTGACAAATAGATGAAGAGGATCAGAATTTAGCTAGAGAGAATAGTGTGATCAAAAGCATGAGCCCATGAAAGAGTCTATTATGTTCTGGGAATGGAAATCATAAAATCCTGATGGTGAATCTTTGAAAGACTGTTATCAACATGTTCCTTTCTTTACACACTATGGGTGTTTCTAGAAGGAAGGGGAAGCATGTCACTGGAGATGACCCTTCTTTTTGACTCACAGGAATTCACCCCCCTTATCACTTCTCCACACTCCACCCTTATCACATCTTAACCCTGTTCACAGTGATCTTAAGGTTTTCAAAGAACTGATCTCCTCCACCTGGAGAAGGCAATGGCACCCTACTCTAGTACTCTTGCCTGGAAAATCCCATGGACGGAGGAGACTGGCAGGCTGCAGTCCATGGGGTCATGAAGAGTCAGACACGACTGAGCCACTTCACTTTCACTTTTCACTTTCATGCATTGGAAAAGGAAATGGCAACCCACTCCAGTGTTTTTGCCTGGAGAATCCCAGGGACGAGGGAGCCTGGTGGGCTGCCGTCTATGGGGTCCCACAGAGTCGGACACGACTGAAGCGACTTAGCAGCAGCAGCGGCAGCAGATCTCCTCCACCAGCCATTTTAGTCCTCTTCCCATTGGCTATGATCTTCAGATAAAACAGAACAGGTCAATCAAACCCATATCTGTCCAACCAATGGCTCCCCAAAGGGCAAGAGAATATTGATAAAATACAGATTCTCCTGTTGACCTTAAAGTGTGGTTCTGCTATGCCACATACTAGCTAGATGGCCTGGGACAAGTTATTCATATGCTTTATGCCTCTATTTTCTCATCTATGATCTGGAAAAATAAATAATAGTATCTTCATAAGGGTAGTTATGAAGGTTAAAGCAAATAATGCATACAGCACATCTAGAAGAGTTCATGACACCTAAAAAGATTCATAATGTGTTGGCTATTATGAAGTGATTCAGTTTATCACATCTGTGTAATTTCCCGTTGCTCATGCTTCTCAAATTGGACAATTTAGCATTCCAGAAATATATAGTACACTTTATACCTCTATTTTGTTATTCTTTTAGTTTAGAATACTCCCTACTCTTTTCCATCTGGTACCTGCCCGCTCACCTTTCACGGCCTCATCTTGTTTCTCTAGTTTGAACTATTCTGAAGTCATTGCTTTCTCCTCTGTGCTCCCGTAGTATTCTGTTTATGACTCCTTTACTGCACTTAACACAGCCTGATGTTTCATAGTTTCTTTGCCAATGGTCTGATTTGTACACCGAATTTAGAGCTCTTTGATGCTAGAGGTATGTCATTAATGTATGTGTCACTAAGGTGTAACAAGAGGTAGGAAGTTGATAAATGTCATTTATCTGTTCATTTAATTTTACTAATTTATTCACCTTTTCATGAATTATCCATGAATATAATGAAACATCAGTGCTTGTTGAATACCTCTTATCCACAAGCTCTGTGTTGTTTTATTGCTTTTGACCATCTTCTGTTAAGTGGAGAGGACCCTGTAGAATTGAAATCTGGCTCTTACGTATGCTTGTATTTGATACTGGGAAAGTCACTGAGATTGTTTTAGCATCAATGTCCTCACTTTATTCTAGGGATAATAATACTTACCTAATATATTCTGACTAATAATGCATGTATAGTATGGAGTAGACTCTCAGATTGTGTGGGAACTTTGCTATCTGTTCCTCATTTATCAAGAAAATACACACATACTTAAACTAAGGAAGATTATTCAAAGCCTAGGTATAGTTACAATCCTAGGCTTTTATAACACTACCTTAATCATAGTCATAGCAATTATTATTATATCTATTAGCATTATTATTATTAATAGGATTTAATATCAAAATGTTCACAGGTTTTCTTGATAACCCTAGCAGAAAGCTCCCAAAGATGATTCTAAAACTGGTAGATATTTTTCTTGTGCAGACTGCACTAGGTTCTTAATGCCCTTAATTATCATAATATCTCTTTGAGGTATTATATTCCCAATATCTTAGGTTAAGAAGCTGAAATTCAGGGAATGGAAGTCAGAATTCCCAAGGTCACACCAAAGTCTGTTAGCATCAGGTCTCACACTCTCTGATTTTAATTCTTGTGCTCTTCCCAGGTTGCCACACACAGAATGCCTTATATTAAGCACAATGGATAAGAGCTTAAAGATTATTTCAGCTTGGGCCATGTAATAATAAATCAATGATGAACTAAGGATTATAATGCACTTTCCAAGTTAAAACATTGGGGGATAACACTTTAAAATCATAAGGTTTTGCACACTCTCAAAAAAGACTGGTCACATCAGACTGAGCAATTCATATGAAAGAAACTGAGCTTTACCTGAATCTTGTAGGTAGCTATAGTCGTAGCCTAGATCTTTGGATGAAATAAAGAAGTCACCATTTCTGTAGAGAGGGATGAAAGGAACCATGTAGGATTCCCGGTTGTGCCCAATGGGTGCATTAGCTTCTGGATAAACATCTTGAAGAGGATGATACTTTCGAAGCCACTGTTCAAAAATACTGCAGAGGAAAGGATTATTCAGAATCAGAAACATATTGTTGTTGAAGAAATATCTGGAGTTCTTAAAGTAAAATAACAAGGCATATCTTAAAATCTAAAGCCATGGAAATATACCAAACATAGTTTTCATGCTTTGAAAAGATTTTGTAAAGCCACAGTTCATGCTGTCAGGCCCTGATGAAATCCACTCATTTGAGAGAAATATTAGAGGATAATTTTGGAAAAGGAATTTCTTAGATGATAAGTGAAAGTTAAATGACAAGTTAAAACCCTTCAGAATGCCACAGAGCAAGTGTAATTATTGGCTGAGTGACAACCGAGACATAGTCATAAATAATATATGTCTCTTATCTCAAAGAAAGTTCACCCAAAGAAAGAACATGCAAAACTAAATTGGAATCAGTATTAGAAGTTGGCTATTTTTTGATCATGGTAGGGGACTTTATTTCAACCTCCTTGTTATATTTAGAGAAGTATATGTTTAATGAGGGCTGTCCCTGTTGGTTTGGTGGTAAAGAATCTGCCTGCAATGCATCAGTCCCTGGGTTGGGAAGGTTCCCTGGAGAAGGGCATGGCAACCACTCCAGTATTCTTGCATCTCATGGACAGAGGAGCCTGGTGGGCCACAGTCCATGGGGTCACAAAGAGTTGGACATGACTGAAGTGACTTAGCATGCATGCACACATACTTCATAAGTCTTGTTGAGAAAAAGAGCTCACCTTCCATGACAGAAGGTAAACATACTTAGCACTTACCATTTCCCAGCTTCCCAGAAAGCTAAAGTATGACCACATGATCAATACTCAGCCAATCAGACATACCCATTCAAGACTGAAACAGGAGATACTGATACGAAAAAGTAAGGACAACGGAAAAGCATTCTAGCAGTGGGCAAGGGCAGTGGTGCTAACATCATCCTGTTTATAAGCATGAGATCAGAGGTATCAGTAAAGGTAAGCGCTGCCCAGAGGCAGCCTGTGTTCGAGAGCACAGCTTTGGCAGATGATTTGGCTGCTGCCCTCCTTTCTCGTTCTTACCTGTTTCTCAACCTGCATCTCCACGATCTCCTGAATTATCCATTATTCTTTCAGCAAATTTGTTCCCTTTTTAATTCAGCCAGAGTGAGTTTCTGTTGCAAGCAATTAAAAACCCTGACAGGAACAAAAGCTAAAAAACTAAGAGATCAAAACTGTCCAGTAGGGATGGAAGTGAAACTAAGTATAACAGAACATGTAGTGGATAATTACAGGGGTGACAAAGAGAATGCCTTTGTATGATCAGACCACATAGCATAGAGGGAAGAACACTAGATCTGGGGTCAGAAAACTCCCCTTGGGTCCTAGATTTGTGATTTAAGAGCTGTATACATTGCATAAGCTCATAAGCAAATCACAGAAACTCTTGAAGGTTTAGCCTTCACATCCTTAAAATGAAAGTAATAATATCTATCCCATCTGTCTCCAAACAAATTATCCAACCTGGTAGTTTTTAGGAAAGTGCTAAATAGATAAGCTATTGTTATTTAGCTCTAGAATTAAAGCTCAGAGGCAGAAGTTTTGTGCAAGAAGCTGGTGTCTAAAAAAAAAGTGACGTTTCAAGTAGACAGAGAAGTTTAAAAAAATTTTTTTTTTGAACTACGATAAAGACGAGAACAAGGAAGCCAGATGGCAGCAGTGATGATTGCTTTTTGGTGATGAAAAAGAATTCTATTTGTTTAAAAAATCCGGACTTCAAATGCTAGTTGTGGTCAAAGTTGTTTTCATTGTGAATTAATTGAAGGATAAGTAGGCTGCTGATAAATACCTCGATTATTAAATACATTTTCTGAGTATTTACTATATATTTAGTTTTGAAGAAATATGAACCTACGTAAAACTCAAGTTCTGTGGGTTTTGACAAAGTTGTCTTAACGTTAAGACAACTTTAAAACTCTAAAATGTTTTAACCTGTTTAATTTTTCTTTTATTCATCTGAATAATGAGAGTGATATTTAAGTCATGAAGGTATTGCAAGGATTAATTAACCAACCTAAATGTCAGATGAATGGATAAAGAAGATGTGATATATATTTATATATATATATACATATATGTATATATACACACACAATGGAATATTGCTCAGCCCATAAAAAAGAATGATATAATGCCATTTTCAGTAACATGGATGGACCTAAAAATTACCATGCTAAGTGAATTAAATAGGTAGATAAAGACAAATATCATATTATATTACTTATATGTGGAATCTAAAATAGGATACAAATGAACTTATTTATAAAACAGAAATAGACTCACAGACATAGGAAAAACTTATGGTTGCTAAAGGGGGAGGAAGTAGAATGGTAAAATAAGAATTTGGGATTAACACATATATACTACTCTACATAAAATAGATAAACAAGGACCTACTGTATTCAATGTCTTAAAATAACCTCTAATGGGAACTGTATTCAATGTCTTGTAATAACCCATAATGGAAAAGTATCTGAAAAGTATATATACACATGGGCATCCCTGGTGGCTCAGTGGTAAACAATCTGACTGCCAATGCAGGAGATGCGGGTTCAATCCCTGGGTCAGAAAGATCACTAAGAAAAGGAAATGGCAACCCACACCAGTATTCCTGCCTGGGAAATCCCACGGACAGAGGATCCTGGCGGGCTACAGTCCATGGGGTTGCAGAAGAGTTGGACATGACTCAGTGACTAAATAACAACAATGTATGCATATATGTGTGTGTGTGTGTGTGTGTGTACAATATAAACTAATCAATTTGCTGTACACCTGAAACATTGTAAGTCAACTCTACGTCAATAAAAATTAATTAATTGAAAAGATTAAAGGGTTAATTAAAATAGCATAAGTAAGATACTGGAACAGATCCTGATGCTGGTAAAGACTGAAATCTAAGGAGAAGGTGCAACAGAGGATGAGACAGTTAGATCGCATCACTGACTCAATGGATGTGAATATGAACAAACTTTGGGAGACGATGAAGGAATGGAGCCTGGTGTGCTGCAGTCCACGGGGTCTCAGAGTTGAACACAGCTTAGTGACTGAGCAACAACAACTGAAATATATGGCTAAGCGTTGGACAGATGGTGAGGAGACGCCGTCTTCACCCCACAGCATCTTTCTCTTCTTCATGATTCATGTTATACTAGAAGTTACAGCTGGTGAGAGATGTGAGACATGCTATCACAGAAATGCTAAAGCTGTGCATATTTGAACTAGCTCTTTTAAAATGGTTATTATTCTTTAGGCAGCAATGGGGAGACAGTATTCAAGAGGAATTTTTTTTTTTTTTTTGGTGTGTACCTCCATTTCCTCAAGTGAAGAAATTAGG
This sequence comes from Bison bison bison, assembly GCF_000754665.1. Taxonomy (NCBI): domain Eukaryota; kingdom Metazoa; phylum Chordata; class Mammalia; order Artiodactyla; family Bovidae; genus Bison; species Bison bison. The sequence continues at coordinate 2,158,967 of NW_011494817.1, read as the reverse complement.
AACTGGCTTAACTGGCTTAACAAATAAATCCCAAATTCTTTTCAAGTCCTGTATTTTATGAACTACTCTTCTTATTTTGATGTCTATGGTTTTCTTCTTTTCATGAAAGCATTACTTGTTCATTACACAAAATTCAGAAAATAGAAACATGCAAAAAGGAGAAAATTAAAAAAAAACACACATACTTGCTTAATATTTCTGTTAGTTTTTTAAATATGCAAATATAACACTATATATATATTTTAACAAAAAGAATTATAACATAGACACTATTTTATAAGACTTTTTATTAGTATTAAATGTTGAAGTTATATTTAAACATGTTTAAACAATATTATCCCAGGGACGGGGGAGCCTGGTGGGCTGCTGTCTATGGGGTTGCACAGAGTCGGACACAACTGAAGCGACTTAGCAGCAGCAGCAGCAGAAACAATATTCAGCAGTTTGCAAGTGGTAAATCTATTTTTTAATGAGAAGGAGGCCCTCTGATAATTAATCTCTCCCCATCCCTATTAAACTTTGGCTGATTTAGAAACAGTCCAATATACAATGAGCTATTATATAAGAGCTTCAGGCAGACATTGTGCCTTTTGTCAATTGAGAAAAATTACTCTTATAGTTCAGTTTATATATAATCTTATTTCTGCCAAGAAATAAAAATTCTTTACCTAAATAGGACAAGGACATCAATTCTTAGCACCAAGAGATATAATGGATGAAACCATTAATGTGCTCACCTACCTTATCCACCTTTTAAAATGAAGGTATTAATCCTGTTTAAATTCTTCATCAGTGGTTCTCATCTTCAGTTAATTTCATCACACCATGTCTAGAACGGCTCACATCAGAATACTAATGTTTAACTTGGATAAGCACACTGACATTTTGGGAAGCAAATTATCTTCTTACCAAAGATTTATTTAACCTGCATCTAGATGGTTTTCTGGAAGCCTGGGCAACAATGAAATGCACAAGAGAGGCTTTAGGAAAAGGTTAAGCTGATCACAGACAAAAACAAGGAGGAATGTATTTTATGTATAAAAATAGCACGGATGTCTGGTCACTTCCATCCTTACAATAAGACAAAGCTAGATAAGTGGAAAATCAATAACTTTTCTTGGACTTATGAGAGAACCGAGGTCACAGAGCAGACTACTTCTCCCCAAACTGCAGAGATAACTGCAAGCAGAGGAACTCAACTGCTATTCCCTTTTCAGGAGGAGAAGCTAGATCCATAAACCCAAACACTTTGATAAATGCCTGGAGACTGGTGATGAGAGAAGCTAGTGATGAGATGGACGGCTAGTGATGAGAGACACTCCTGGGACCCATAGTCTTAGGGGGATTCCCACACATGTGGGGCTTTTACTTCCAGGAACTCTGTCCAATTTTCACAATAAAGATCTGAGAAAGATCCTCTCCTGGCTGTGTTGGGGGAGGGAAAGAGTATCCATTGTGAAATACACACAGAGGTCTTCTCCACACCAAAGCCCTTCAATCCAGAGGAAATAACCACCAGAGTATTATTCCAGTAGGAGGAAGGGAACTCCTCAGTCCAGCCTCTTTCAGCCTTCCTGTCTCATTTAAGGCTACATGGGTCAGGGCTTCAAGGAAACAGATTGGGAATATGACAACTAAAAAGGGAGATCAGAGGTGGAAAAATCAAGAAGCTATACCACTGCAGAAACACTCATGACAGTCACAGCCCGAAGACACTGGCCAACTAAAAGATTGAAATTTAATCAGAATACTATAGGACACTTTCCCTCTCCTGTACTCTACCATGATACGAACAGAGTTCTAATATGATAAGAGTGGATTATAACTAAAAGATCTGTGAGACAAATAGTTTCTGAGGAATAGTATCACTTTGAGTCATAGAATAAATGTTTGATTATAAGCAAAAGTGTAAAATAATAGTCTCTGTGGAATAGTATCAATTTGAGACATGGAATAAACGATTGTAAGCAAAAGTGTAAAATAAATATAGATGAATGCAAACTGATAATATGTATACCCACCTACATCTACCATGTGGAAGAATTCCAAATAATTATGCAGACATCTCATCCTCTATCATCCCCTTCTCCTCCTGCCTTCAATCTTTCCCAGCATCAGGGTCTTTTCCAGTGAGTCAGTTCTTCTCCAGAGAAGGCAATGGCACACCACTCCAGTACTCTTGCCTGGAAAATCCCATGGATGGAGGAGCCTGGTAGGCTGCAGTCCACGGGGTCGCTGAGGGTCGGACACGACTGAGCGACTTCACTTTCACTTTTCACTTTCATGCATTGGAGAAGGAAATGGCAACCCACTTCAGTGTTCTTGCCTGGAGAATCCCAGGGACGGCAGAGCCTGGTGGGCTGCCGTCTATGGGGTCGCACAGAGTTGGACACGACTGAAGTGACTTAGCAGATGCAGACATTTTGAGTACATAAAGGAGCAATGCGTAACTCCCACTCCTTATGTATGGGGTGTCTGTAGTAACTTCCCCCAAAGAGCGCAATATGGAAGGGCAGTGGAACCATTTAGGAGTTTGAAAGTGAAAGTATTAGTCGCTCAGTCATGTCCGACCCTTTGCCAACCCTATGGACTATAGCCCACCAGGCTTCTCAGTCCATGGAATTCTCCAGGCCAGAATACTGGAGTGGATTGCCATGCACTTCTCCAGGGGATCTTCCCGACTCAGGGATCAAACCCAGGTCGCAGATTCTTTACCATCAGAGCCACCAGGGAAGTCCTTAGGTTTGAGAAAACTGGTGAATATGGTATCTGCCAAGTGACCAAAGCAAACACTGCCCATGGTCAGCCATGTTGATAGCGTGTACCCTTGATATGATGGGGAGAGAAGAGTGCTTTCCACTCAGTCCTCTTCCTCCCCAAGTAACTCCAGTCTACAAAATTCCAGTCGAGGGTCAATCTGTAAAACACCTGAGCAGTACTCCTCAAAACTGTCAAGGTCATCCAAAACAAGCAAAGCTCGAAAAATAGCCACAGTCAAGAAGGAGGGAGGAGACATGATCACTAAATGTAATATGAGATCCTGGATGGGATCTTGAAATACAAAGAGATATTAGATAACAACTAAGTAATCTTAATAGACTGTAGTTAATAATAATATAGCGAAGTTGTTTCTTGAATTGTGACAAAACTTCCATACTGATGTAAATTAAGAATAGGGGAAACTGGATGTGAGATATATGCAAACTCTGGTATGTAAAGAGAAAATGATTCTTAAATTTCCTTTTTAAAAATAGAACAACAGGGTTCAGGATGGGGAACACATGTATACCTGTGGCGGATTCATTTTGATATTTGGCAAAACTAATACAATTATGTAAAGTTTAAAAAAAAAATAAAATTCAAAAAATTAAATTAAAAAAAAATAGAACAACAAAGAAACCTAATGTGATTGGATATTAGGGAACTGATTTGCTTTAGTACATTCACTGGTACAACACAATTGTAAAAAAACAATAGAATTCTTTTTCATTGACTTATTCAACCATTTCATAAATAGTTGAATACATATACGCATCTATAAACTGGCTCTTTGTCGGGTATTGATGTAGTTCTGTGTCCTTGTAGTACTTAGATCTAGTGGTGGAGATAGATACTAACCAGTAATTTCAGAAATGTATCTTTAGTTACAGACTGGCAGATACAAAAGCAACATGGCAATACAATTTAGTGAAGAGGTCTGATTGATTCTGCCGCCTTTGGGAAAGTCTTTGATGGTGTTAAAGGATGACTATTTGGAGAAGTGGTATATGAGTTTTTCTGAAAAAGAATAGAATTTGCAAGAACCTTCAATGGGAGGCTACATTCTCTTATCTGTCTCACTCCTCCCGTAGCTTCACTTATTATCTACAGCTGATGACTTCTCAATTTATATTTACAGAGTAAATCTTGGTCTTAAATCTCAGCCCAAATTTCCAGCTGCCCATCTGGCACCCTCATTGAAATATCTCAAAAGCGTCTTAAAGCACAGCACACAGAATCTTCAAAAATCATGACATTAACATCTCTTCCTTACGCTACCCTTCTCCACTGATCTGTAACTTTGGGAATAAAAATATCTGTCCAGCCAGAATATGTAAAGAGTGACCAATGTATCTATGGAGAGAACAGTTTGAGATGAAGCTAGAGAGGAATCAGGGTCAAAATCAAGAAGGGCAGTTGAGGACATGCAAGAAGTATTTGCAATTTCTTCTAAGAGCAATAGGAAGTCACTGTTTGTCTCTGCAGTGGTGAGAGATAACATGAACAGATAATTTTTTAAAGAGTACACAGATTGCACTGTGAAGAAAGAACTGGAGGATAGTCAGAACTGATGTGCAGGGAACAAGGGAGGAGGAAATCAGCAAGAAAATGTATCTATGTTAAAAAAAAAAAAAATGTGTAGCTTTCCAAGTGGTACAACTCAGGAGTGAGGCATCACAGAAGACTCCACATTTTCTGGTTAAAGGGGACTCACAATCAAAACAGAAGCAGAAGAAAGGAAACTGGAGAAATTCAGTAAGGCCCTGGAGGCAGATAAGAACCCAGGTCTTTGGGCTGATATACTCGGGCTGCTTTTTCCTCTGACACTCCAGTCACCTCTGCCGGGGACTTGGTTTTTTTCTTCCTTATTTCCCCAAGTGGATCCTGAATTACTTCTGTCACTGACTAAGCCTTGCATTCGGGGGCAGGGTTTGGAGACAGGACTGGAAACGTACAGAAAAATAGATGCTAGAATATGAGTTAAAGACTCCACTTCAGAAGTTATCTCTGAAAATAGAAAATAGTCTATAGTCATCCACTATAGTCTATAGTCATCCTGTTTTCTTTCCCTGTGGGAGGAACAAACCTAGAATGAGACAGACATTGTTTTCAGAGCAAGCAAAAGTACACTGGAGAATATCAGTGCTATCTCCGAGCTACAAACCTCATCCTTCTAATCTTCCTTTTCTCTGTGCCTAACACATAGTAGGTGTTTAATATTTACATGATCATTGCTGCCGCCCTCCTGAGTTTATAATCTCACCCAGGAGAATGAGTTCTTAATAAAGCCATTTCTCTTAACAAAACCTCTCGGTGTATGTTGCTTATTGACGTAAGCTTCAACAAATCAAGGAGGTAACTGTTATATTGATCCCATTTTACAGAAGAGAACATTGACTCAAAGGGTTGAAACTCTGCCAATGCTGACCCAACAAGACTGTGGCAGAGAATCCAGTGTTTCATGTCAGATTTCTGTTGGTTTTACAATTATACTCAACTTGCAGAGCAGTGGCCAGAGCCCAGGTGTTCTATTCCAAGTTAAATATTCTTCCACTAACAAGCGAAATGTTATTGATTACTATTTAAAGCAGAAAGATGGACAAAGCATTAATGCTTTACTCCAGGTGGTGCTAGTGGTAAAGAACCCATCTGCCAATGCAGGAGACTTGAGATGCGGGTTCGGTCCCTAGGTTGGGAAGATGCCCTGGAGAGGAGCATGGCAACAATGCCAGTGTTCTTGCCTGGAGAATCCCATGGACAGAGGAGGCTGGGAGGCTATAGCCCATAGTGTTGCACAGCGTCAGACACGATTGAAGTGACTTAGCACACACTAAGCATTTTAGAGCTGTGCACAGAAGTGAGAACTAGGTATCCTTTGTCATTTTACTTTACCTGAGAAATGAACATTTTATTACAAAGTGTCTCAACAGTGCAGAGAAGAGTTGTGAAATATTAACATCGATAGTCTGAAGACGTGATTTTTATCTGTGGAACTGAGACCCTTTTTACTTCCTCCCAAAGGCCATGAGAACCCATAGACCAGCACTGGCTTAGTAGGTCACAAAGTGGAGACAGAGAAGGGGGCCAAAGAGAATGGCCTTGGCACGGATTCTGGGTCTGTGCGTTGACCTGTCCTTGAGGACCAATGGAGAGTTCCTCCCGACGGAGGCCAGTGAGCACCCGTGAAGTGACTCTGGAAGTGCTGAGCCTTATCTAGAAGCTGACACTCACTGCAGGCACGTGGGAGAAAGAGGAGCTAAGGGAAGAGGTGCAATGCATGCTGTGAACACAGGGGAGCCCTGCAGGAGGTGTGGACAAAAGGGCAAAAATCCAGCTTCAACCGTTTATAAGCAAAGGTTCAATGCCTGAGTGTGTGCTAAGTCGCTCTCAGTCATGTCAGACTCGAGAGACCCTATCCACGGGATTCTCCAGGCCAGAATACTGGAGTGGGTTGCATGTCCTCCTCCAGAGGATCTTCCCAACCCAGGGACTGAACCCTCACCTCTTATGTCTTTTGCATTGGCAGGGGGGTTCTTTACCACTAGTGCCATCTGGGAAGCCCAAAGCTTCAATAAAAAGTCCCAGTTTGGGTGCTGGGATTTGGGGTCCCCAAAAGAAGCCAAAACATAAAATTTCTTGAGAGACCTTGATTCATATTTCTGGTTTTGGTTTTGTGAGAGGAGAGAGGATAATCTTTGTGAGCCTCAGTTTACTCATCTGTAAAATGTGGATAATAAACTTCAAAATGCCGTGAGATATAACTGAGATTAGGTGTACAGTACACCCAGAACAGTGCCAACACACAGTAAGCACTCAACAGTGGGTAATTGTTGTTGTTGTTCTTACACCCATCAGAAGCCATCATTTCGGCAGTTTAATATAAGGAGCCAATTTGAATTCCCTTAGAACAGAGGTTTTATATTTCTACTCCTTGGGAATTTTGGTGTATCACAAGAAGGATGGAGTTAACTTAACAAACAAATATGTCAGTGAATTTTATTTCTTGTTTTAAAGAAATTATATGAACAGAGAGTGAATTAATTATAGAAGTTAGCTTCACAGATGCTGAAATTGGATTGCTCAGATTCAGATTTTGGTTGTGATGCTCAGAAGCTGTGCAAACTTGGGCAAACTATTTCACCTCTGTGTGCTTCAGTTTCCTTCCCAGTAAAATGACAGCTACAATATGGGTTGGATTGTGCCTCCCCAAAATACACGTGTGGGTTTTCAGAAAGTGGTTATATTTAGAGATAGGGTCTTTAAAGAGCTAATTAAGTGAATATGAGATCCTCAGGGTTGGTTCTAATTCATTATGTCTGGTGCCCTTATAAGGAGGAGAAATTTGGACACAGACAGGTACAACAGAAGGAAGAGCCTGTGAAGACACAAGGAAAAGGGAGTCAAGAAGAAACCATGAAGTGAGGTCTCAAAAGTCACCAGTTTTGCCCATACCTTGATCTTGAAATTTCTAGTCTCCAGGATTGCAAGAAAATAAATTTCTCTTGTTTAAGCCACCAAGTCTATGGTACTGTGTCATGGTAGCCATAGTGGTTTAATACAAAACAGCATGTTATATGAAGGGTTTCTTGTAAGTATTTAGTGAATAAATATATGTAAAATTACTTAGAATAATACATATAATAGAATACAGAATGCTGTTACTTTTATGAAAATTATAGCTACTTTGTTTTTAAGTTTCTTATTGGAGTATAATTGCTTTACCATGTTGCATTAGTTTCTGCTGTGGAACAAACTGAACCAACTCTATGTACACATACATCCCTCCCTCTTAGGCATCCCGCCTGCCCCACTCCTTTCCACCCCCCAGGTCATCACAGAGCACTGAGCTGAGCCCCTTGTGCAATACAGCAGGATCCCATTAGCCATTATTTTACACGTGGTAGTGAATACATGTCAGTGCTAATCTCTCAGTTCATCCCTCCCCTTCCCCTACTGTGTCCACATGGCCATTTTTGTGTGTGTTCTTGAATTTTGAGTCTGTTTTTGAGTTCTTCTTCCTTTGCTGTTGCTGTTTAGTTGCTAAGTCATGTCCAACTCTTTCTCAATCCCAAGAACTGCAGCCCACCAAGACGTGTCTGTCCATGGGATTTCCCAGACAAGAATACTGGAGTGTGTTGCCATTTTCTTCTCCAGGGTATCTTCCCAACGCAGGGATCGAACCCATGACTCCTGCATTGCAAGTGGATTCTTTACCATGGAGCCACCAGGGAAACCCCTTTCCTTATGATTTCCTTAAACTTTTATTTGCCAGTGTATCCTTTGCTTCTTTAAGGCTTTTAGGGTATAAAAACATCAATCAGATTTACTGTTTCCCTCCTTTGATCATTACATATGTCATGCTAGATTGTAATTATTTGATATTGTGTCATTCTCCAATAGTATATGGGGAATCCAGGGAGAGTAATTACATTGTCTTATTGGTCACTGCAGACCAAATGGCCATCACAGTGCCTTCTCATTAACAAAAGGGCTAGATTTGTGTAGATCAAAAATAGGTAAAATTTGAGAATTTTGTAGTATTTTTGGGAGAGAGCCTATATTTTATCAAATTCTGAAAGAGTATGAATTAAAGAATCATTTACTTAGTGGTTAACTATTAGAACTGAGAGAAGGAGAAATCCAAGAGATGCTGATGATTTATTTTGAGTTGGTTGTCTCTAAATGTGGAGTTACTCTCTGATCCACACCAGTTAGCACAGTGTCTGGCATGTAATAAGCATTGTTGTTGTTGTTGTTTTTCTGTTGCTTAGTCACATCCAAAACTTTGAGACCCCATACCCAGCCTCCCTGTCTATCACCATCTCCCAGAGCCTGCTCAAACTCATGTCCATCGAGTCAGTGATGCCATCCAACCATCTCATCCTCTGTCATCCCCTTCTCCTCCCACCTCCTTCCTTTTCTGCTGAGACCACTGGAAAGACTTGGAGCCTTTCTTTGGGTTTGAAATAACAGTGTCCCAGTAATTCCTCGTCTTCATGTTGCTGGCTAATGATATTATAGAACTCATTTAAGGAGTATTTGAAAATTTTTACTGAAAAGCAATACTTTTAAAAGAAATGGACACTTTAAGAGCATAAATTATTAGGAATGAGTAGCTGCAAATGAAAAGCCTGCTATACAGCTAAAAAATTCAACCTCAGTTGACTATAATTCCAAATGTATACTCTACTCCACAATTTCTTAGCTTAGTTGAGGAAAAGGCAAAGAAGTCTTTGGGGACAGAAATATTGATCAATGGAATAAAATAGAAAGCCCAGAGATAAATCCACGCACATATGGACACCTTATCTTCGACAAAGGAGGCAAGAATATACAATGGATTAAAGACAATCTCTTTAACAAGTGGTGCTGGGAAATCTGGTCAACCACTTGTAAAAGAATGAAACTGGACCACTTTCTAACACCATACACAAAAATAAACTCAAAATGGATTAAAGATCTAAACGTAAGACCAGAAACTATAAAACTCCTAGAGGAGAACATTGGCAAAACACTCTCCGACATACATCACAGCAGGATCCTCTATGACCCACCTCCCAGAATATTGGAAATAAAAGCAAAAATAAACAAATGGGACCTAATTAACCTTAAAAGCTG